>NC_142809.1:37246105-37546105 GCF_049724085.1 Artemia sp. Qi Xiang Cuo
CACACCTACGAAAGACTAAGAAATCCGGTTATGAAAAGTCAGAAATAGCATATTACATATCCCAAATCATAGGTTTCAGACAACATTCACCTAAGAATGGCTAAGAAACCTAGCTCAGAAAAGTCAAAAATAGCAAACTAGTCATCCCACACTATAGGTTTCAGACAATAAACACCTATGAAAGGCTAAGAAATTCAGCTCAGAAAAGTCAAAAGTAGCAATCCACCCATCTCAAATGATAGGTTTAAGACAACACACACCTATGAACGGCTAAGAAATCTAGTTCGGAAAAGTCTGAAGTAGCCAATCACGTATCCCAAATCATAGGTTTCAGTCAACACACACCAACGAAAGACTAAGAAACCTAGCTCAGAAAAGTCAAAAATAGCAAACTACTCATCCCAAACTATTGGTTTCAGATAACATTCACCTACGAAATACTAGAAAACCTTAGCTCAGAAAAGCCTGAAGTAGCAAACTACACATCCCAAATCATATTGTTCTGACAACACATACCTATGAAAGGCTAAGAAACCTAGCTCAGAAAAGTCGAAAATAGCAAACTACACATCCCAAATCATAGATTTCAGACACTACACACCTATGAAAGACTAAGAATTCAGACATCATTCACCTACGAGATACTAAGAAACCTTAGCTCAGAAAAGTCTGAAATAGCCAACTACTCATCTCAAACCCGAAGTTTCAGACAACAAACACCTATGAGTGAATAAGAATCCTAGCTCTGACAAGTCCAAAAAGCAAACTACACCTCCCAAATCATAATTTTCTGAAAGGACACACATATGATAGGCTGAGAAATCTAGCTCAGAAAAGTCAAAAATAGCAAATTAACCATCCCAAATCATAGGTTTCAGTCAACACACACCTACGAGTGGCTAAAAAATCCAGCTCAGAAAAGTAAAAAAAAGCAACCCACACATCCCAAATCATAGGTTTCAGACACCACACACCTACGAAAGACTAAGAAATCCGGTTATGAAAAGTCGGAAATAGCAAATTACATAACCCAAATCATAGGTTTCAGACAACACTCACCTATGAACGGCTAAGAAACCTAGCTCAGAAAAGTCAAAAATAGCAAACTAGACATCCCAAACTATAGGTTTCAGACAACAAACACCTATGAAAGGCTAAGAAATCCAGCTCAGAAAAGTCAAAAGTAGAAATCCTCCCATCCCAAATCATAGGTTTCAGACAACACACTCCTATGAACGACTAAGAAATCCAGCTCAGAAAAGTCAAAAATAGCAAACTACATATCCAAAATCATCGGTTTCAGTCAACACACATCAACAAAAGACTAAGAAACCTAGCTCAGAAAAGTCAAAAATAGCAAACTACTCAACCCAAACTATTGGTTTCAGACAACATTCACCTACGAAATACTAGAAAACCTTAGTTCAGAAAAGCCTGAAATAGCAAACTATACATCCCAAATCATAATTTTCTGACAACGCATACCTATGTTAGACTAAGAAATACTGTTCATAAAATTCAAAAATATCAAATTACACTTTCCAGATCATAGTTTTCAGACACTACACACCTATGAAAGACTAAGAAATCCAACCTCAGAAAAGTCACAAATAACAGACTACAGATACCCCATCATCAGTTTCACTCATCACACACCAACGAAAGGCTATGAAACCTAGCTCATAAAATCCTGAAATAGCAAACTACTCATCCCAAACTATTGGTTTCAGACAACATTCACCTAGGAAATACTAGGAAACCTTAGCTCAAAAAAGCCTGAAGTAGCAAACTACACATCCCAAATCATAGGTTTCAGACAACACACATCAACGAAAGACAGGTGCTCGGGGAGAGCCTTTGAGGGTCTGTGGGTCCCTTGAGTGCCGGTGGTACTTTGGGAGCTCGGGGGGACCTTTGGGGACCGGGAGGGGCCTTTGGGGGTCTGAGGAGAGCGTTTGGGGGATAACATTTTGAAATTTTTACTTTTTAGTTTACTTTTTTTTTTGCGGCGAATCCCTGTGGTGCATCCTGCGGCGCTTTCCTGTGGTGCCTCCCTGCGGCGCATCCCCTGCGGCGCTTTCCTAACCCACAGTACCTCCCTGCGGCCCATCCTGCGGCGCTTTCCTGGCCCCCGGCGCATCCCGGCCGTGCTTGTCTGGTCCGGGGGACCGTTGGGGCCCGGGGGAGGGCCGTGGGGGCACAGGGAGGGCGTTTGGGTGCCTGGGGGACCTTTGGGGACCGGTGGAGGGCCTTTGGGACCCCGTTGGTCCTTTGGGAGCTCGAAGGGCCTTTGGGGGGCCCGGGGATGGCCTTTGGGGGTCTGGGTGGGCCTTTGGGGCGCCGTTGGCCCTTTGGGAGCTTGGGGGCCTTTGAGTGTCCGGGGGGCAGTTGGGGGTCTGGGTGGGCCTTGGGGGGCGCCGGTGATCCTTTGGGAGCTTGGGGGGCCTTTGAGGACCGGGGGCTTCCTTCGGGGTTGGGGTAGGAGGATTGGAACCCTTTAGGGTTGGGTTAGAGGACCTCACAACACTGTTCAAGTGAAACTTGTGTATTATAACGACCACAGAGTTTCACCATTAAATTCTCTTCTAAAATCTCTTCAAAAATCTTCTTTTAAAATGTCTCTATCTGTTTCGCCGAAATAGTTCCCTAACCTGTCTAAAACGGTTTCGCCCAAATAATCCCTAGACGAAAATTCAACGTGTTCCTTTGTTATTGGCATCTCTGCGCTAACGCATTTCAAATTAATAGGAAACCTTTTCGCGCGCTAAAACAATTCATCGCTAGGATGTTTCTTGCCTAATTGTTTCCATGTCCTTTGGTTATTAATATCCATTGGAGCTCGACCAAAAGAGTTGTTCCCGAGGCAAAGACATTAATGATTTGAATCTATTCCTGGATAAATGTTTCTAGGGTAAAAATTTTTAAAGTCTGACAGATGACGTCATTGATTGATTGATCTGTCAAGAAAGGGGACATTAATTTGCTGTTTCTAAGGGGAATTATTGATTCACGATAGGTGAATTGAGGTCGACAGCACAGGTGTTCCAAATTCCGGGAAACTCATAACATTGCCTAGAGCAACAACAACAAATACTATTTCTGGACACCATGACATTCACGAACAATTACGCAATCAATTTCTCGGAAATTCACTTCCCCCTCGAGTCCTAGATCAATAACATTGTTCCCGTTAATGCGTATGTGCAACCTTTGTTCCGGAGTTATTACACATAGAAACATCAAATAAATCGACCTTGGAAAAAGAGGTCATTGACCCCATTACGTAATCTTTCTCCCTAGGGAGGCTATGCCCTTATTTGGACCATAAACCACGTGGTTCGTCCCGGAGTAGCACCCCCTCCTCTACTAATGCACCTAATAACAATACGCCAATACCGATACGAGTGATATCAATATGTCTGATATCGATACAGTGTGCAGCATTTTCCCCAGAGACTAAGGAGGGTCATATTAATATCAAAACCAAAGATATTTGACCTTTGAACTATATTGAACAAAAAGGCTATCTTAAAATTGTGATTGAATGACTTTGGAAGAAGGGGGCCTTTAGGAAGGGGGGCTAGTTGCCCTCCAATCTTTTTGGTCACTTAAAAAAGGCATCAGCAAATTGAATTCTACGTTACAATTAGCTATTACGCATCTCTCTATGATGCTCTGGTCACCCCCTAGCCTTGCTAAAAAAAAAAAAAACGAAAAAAGAACAAAAAACAGGAGACAGATTAATGCTACCCATGCAAAAAAGTCATTTTCCTTGTTGTTCAAGGAGGGGGATTATAATTTCCCATAACTAGGTTTTCAGCCATGCTGATTCCAATAGTAGATTTTTCATTTTGATCCGACGCCATTTTTGAGGGTTTTCAGACTTTTTTTGAAATCACCATAATTCTTTTTGCAATAAACTTTTACTTTTAAGACGAACCGAAATAATAGTTGCCATTCCTGAATCAGTGTCAGAAACTAACTTTTTTGGCTAGGTAGTTTTTTTCTAAAAGCATTTTTTAACTTTTGTTTACTATGGGCTGTGGTTTGCTCTTTACTCCTATCATTGTAGAATTGATAAACATCATGTAGATATGAGCAATAGCTTTCAAATGAGTCATTAAACATAACTCTTAAAAGGTTCTGGTAGCCCACTAGCCCCAGCTTTTCCACTTGAGAAATGGCACCAAAAGTTTGGTTTTTAGTGCCATTTGTAACTTGCTGATAGTGAAATTTATAAGAAGGACGTAGATATAAGCAAAATCTTTTATATGAACTATAAAAAATCTGTCTACGATGCTCTGGTAGTTTGCTAGTGCCACCCCTTGAAAAATGACACAAAAACAATTTCAATACCATATGGTATTCGCATATGGTGGAATCAATAAAAAAAAAGCACGTAGATATAAGAAATAGCTTTTGAATGATACATTAAGCATATCTCTATGATGCTCTGGTAGCCCGCTAGGCCTGCTGAAAAAAAGGGAAACAGATCAGTGCTACCGATGCAAAAAGTGATTTTCCTTGTTGTTCAAGGAGGGGAACTGTAATTTCCCTGTAAAGGGTTTTTGACTATGCTGATTCCAATGGTACACTTTTTGTTTTGATCTATAGCCAAATTTGAGGGGTTTCAGACTTTTTTTTCGAAATCAGCATAAATTTTTTTCGCAATAAATTTTACTTTTAAGACGAACCGAAACAATAGTTACCATTTCTTAGTCAGTGTCATATGGCAATTTTTTTACTAGGCATTTTTTTTGAAAAGAGCGAGTTATTGACTAGGGGGCGAACCCAATAATATACTTAATAATTTCTTTTCGTTTTAAGTTTTGATGTTGCTCCTTACTTTTAGTTGAAAAACTTGTTTATTTTTTTATTTAATTTCTGATCGTTTTTTTAAATAATGCTGGGAAATCCGGTGCCCCCTTTATAGCAATGTCCCTTCCCCCATGAATACTTTCTCCCTGGGCATATCTTCCCACGTAAACCCCGACCCCCCCCCCCCTACCAGAAAAAAATCCCCCTTGAAAACGTCTGTATACTTCCCAATAACCAATACTATATGTAAACATTGGGTAAAGTTCATGACTTTAAGCCCTCCCCCGGGGACTTTGGGGGATTAAGCCATGCTAAGACATATTTATTATATTTTCGACCATGCTGAACAAAATGGCTATCTCAAAATTTTGATCGGGTGACCTTGGGGAAAAAATTAGCATAGGAGGGGGCCCAGTTACCCTCAATTTTTTTGTCACTTAAAAAGGGCACTAGAACTTTCAATTTCCGTTCGAATGAGCCGTCCCACGATATTTTAGGACCACTGGGTCGATACGATCACTCCTGGAAAAAAAACAAAAAAAAAACGAACAAAAAACTAATAAACACGCATCCGTGATCTTTCTTCTGGCAAAAAATACAAAATCCCACATTTTTGTAGATAGGAGCTTGAAACCTCTACAGTAGGGTTCTCTGATACGCTGAATCTGATGGTGTGATTGTCATTAAGGTTCTATAGCTTTTAGGGGGTGTTTCCCCCGTTTATTGAAAATCAGCCAAATTTTCTCAGGCGCGTAACTGATGGGTAGGACTAAACTGGATGAAACTTATATATTTGAAATCAGTATTAAAATCTGATTCTTTTGATGTATCTACTGATATCAAAATATCCATTTTTTAGAGTTTCGGGCACTATTGAGCCGGGTCACTCCTTACTTACAGTTCGTTACCACGAACTGCTTCATAATCATAAAATGTCCTTTTCAGATCCAAGACAAAAGTCAATCATTGAAGTGAGCTCATTGTGCAGAAGTGATGCCAAATTAATCGAAAAAAATAAATAAAACAACAATCCAAATATGCTTTACTTTTATACTGTTAAAATTGTCCTTAAAAGGTTCACTTTTACTGTACCAAAACTCCTATACTGTTTTGTATTTTCAGTAAAGTGCCAGTTTTGTGTAATCTTACAAAAATAGGGAAATATCACTCAGTTATTTATTTGCATTATTCATATTGATTCCTGCTAGACCGGCTGTGAAGTTATTAGTCTTGTTCGTTTAAGTTTCAACTTGACTATATATTTCCATCGGAAAAACTTTTATTTTATAATTAATAATAGATAATATGACAGCTTATTGACATAATTTCACCAGTTTCTTCTAAAGAATTTAAAAAAATTTTTGGTTATAAAAGAATAATACAAATAAAACAATGGAAAGAAATACAACGTAGAGGACCAAAAGAGAAACTGAAATAATCACAAATCGCAGGCTACTTCCAGATCTTTCTGATCCAAAGATAGCTTTCGCTTTGGGAAGAAAAGAGCCACGAATTTGTGGGAGGGAGGGGGCTGGATGTATCCCTACAGGACTCTATACACTAAGCTGGCCAGGCTTTTTAGTGTATGTCATTAGCCAGGTTAGACGCTTGTTGGGTTTCCTGTCTTTACACCATTTTTAATAAAAAAAAAAATACAGAAACCAACTGTTGAAAAAAAACAACTAAACTCCAGAAGATTTTTTAAATTACCAACTTGTGAAATAAATAGATTGCCGATTTAAGAGCAACTCGACGCGAGTTCCACAATTCTCAGACAGACCTGAGAGCCAGACGGTTGTCAGATATCAAGTCGTTTTGTTTGTATTTACCAGTGCATAAGCTTTGTTGAAAAAATTTACTTTTAGAAGTATTGCTCTACAACGGGCCTGTCAGTTATCCTTATTTGAAAAAAAAAAAAAAAAAAATCGGTCACAACCCTAGCTTGTCTAGTATTTAACAATAACCTTGAAATCGTGGGCCGAAATGCAAGAAAAGGGATCATTGCCCCTTCCCCAAAATTGTAAAACCAAATGTCAACATATGTCAAAAACAGGAAAATGTATTAGAAACTATATTTCAAATGTGTTTCTTGAAAGTTCCGCTCAACCAAAAAGAGCAAAGGGTAAAATTCCTGCCTTCCTTTCCCCCAGAATCTTCGATACCCTTGGGCTATTTATTACAAAGCTACTCTGACAAAAATTCAACACAGAGTAAAGTGCCCTATGTTATCTAAATTTTCAAGGCCATAATACCCAATAGGCTAGAATAAGCTGCAGCCTAGGGGCTTCCATGCTTGAGGGACATGCTTAACTTGTTTAAATGGACAGCAATTGTCTTGAAAAATGTGTGAAATGCTTAAGAATTTTGCCTTCCCCCCAAAAAATCTCTTATCTAAAAAATAGAAACAAAATACTCAATAAGGTATAAGAAAATCCGGGAGTGTGAAGATTCAATATAGATGTTGGACCTAATATAAGATACTTATTTAAGACCTACGATAAGAAACAAGGGGCCTCCGTCTGACATCCTAATTTTTCCACATAAGCCTTCCAGATCCATCCCCTTACATATACAGCTTCTATTTTTCTTTCAAATGTGATCTATCTAGTAACCTAGAAGTTTACTTATTTAGGCTTTTGAAAGAAGTATTCAAGCTGGGTACAGCAAATTGCTGAATCGAGATCAATACAATGGCTATTGCTGAGGTTACTTAATTTAAAATTGGATAGTTGCTAACATATCCCTGCATCGTGCCTGTACAATATGTGGTACGGACGCCGCATGTGGCCCACTAGCGCTCGGACTCCGGTCCACGAAGCCTTTTGAGAAGAGGCATAATATTGCAACAAATGCAAGAATTGAGTTTCTGGCCTTTCTAGCTTTAAAATATTATGAAAATTGATAATTAAAAAAACATCAATAGTGTCACGTCTGAGACAGAAAAAATAAAGATAAATGTCAAGACTGACATAGTAAGTCACACTGTAATATCTGTTGACAAATTAGTCATACTGGGGGAAAAATCACATCACCAATCTCCATAACGTGTGTGCTGCTGTCTTTCGATGTGTTTTTGAGCTACCAGTCGACTTTCAGCTTAGATTACCGTTTCTGGCACCTTAAGTTGCATTCACAGCAACATTGGACAAATCATCTCAAAACCAAGTAAAACATTTCTAAGATACAAAACTGAAATAAAATTATCAAACATTTCCCCCATTTATTTTGCGGCCCACGGCTGCTTTATTTGATATGGTTTGGCCCTCGTCCCATTTTGATGGCAAAAGCAGGCCTAGCCTACATCGATAGCAAAATAGTGATGGAAGACAAATCAAAAAGGTCTTTTTGTCGAGATTTCTTTAAAGCTGTATTAACTTGAGCCAAGGGAAATATATCCAGTCACGAGTTTCCGTTCCTATTACTGCTTGTTTATTGTTTATGCATTAACAAAGTAAACAAGGCTGTAATGGCAAGTATTGATCGAATCTTTCGAAAGAGTCCATTGTTTTCATTTTGGGGGAAAATAACGCTTTGGTAATAAATTCAGACACCTTAGGAAATCATAGAGGAACAACAAATATTCTAGATCCTATTTATAATTTTTTAGGGGGGGAGGGGAAGATACCTTTAAGGATAAATTCCAAAAGTAGTAAAGATAATACATATTTCTATGTCTGTCATATTTTAGTGATACATATCTTTACTGCGACAAAGTGTGAGTCTTTTAATTTAAACTATATATATATATATAACTATATATATAGTTATATATATATAACAATATATGTATATAAACTATATATATATATATATATATATATATATATATATATATATATATATAAACAAGCATAACATACATAATTTACATACATATTTATGTATTTTTTCCCGAAAACGGCTCCATATTTTTTCGTGAAAATTGGTATCTTGGGATCCCGGATAAAAAAAACGATCTAGATAGGTCAGAAGTCTGAAAAAATTCGTTAACAGCCTTAATTTTGGTTTTTGCAAATGATGTCAGGTACCGTTAGTACATCATATAAGCATTTCTTATGACATCATATAAGCATTTTCTTATATTACGTCATGCATAGCATAAATAAGATTGTCGAGTTTCCAACCCATTAGTTATTTATATAATATAGTGTCTGTTGGAAGGTCCAAAAAACGAAAATTTGCAGTTGCAGTTACTATAAATGACAATTCTTTGGATTCAAAACCTGAACTATCAAACGTGATAAGATAAGAAAATCGAAAACCTGGACCATTAATTGCGACAACACCAATGCGGGAAGCTAAAGCAAAGGCCACTGCTAAATGGTCTGAAGTAATCAAAATCCAGAAACGTGTCAAAAATAAAAATGAAGAACAAAGGCACTGGCGGTTAGAAGATATGCGAAAATGGACACCGAGAATCAAAACATATCAAAATTGAAAACGATAGCGCTGATAATTGGGGTTGGGATTTTGACATGGATAAGGTCATCAATGCCTACCATACCTTTGTTAAAAAAACAAAGGTTCGGCGATATGTATTTCATAATGACGAAAGATAAGCCAAGGTAAAACAAACCAAACAAATTGAAAATGATAGCGATGATGATTTGGTTTTGGATTTTTACATGGATTAAATAAAAACAAACAAGATTTTTAAACTGAAAGTAAGGAGCGACATTAAAAATTAAAACGAACATAAATTATTCATTATTCTAAAGGGACTGTACACCCCAACATTCAAAGATCTTAAGTCTAAAGTTCGAATATGAATAAAAACTTTATTTTATAAAAAATTATACAAGTTTAGTTAAAAGCGTGAGACGTTGAGGAGCGGAAATTCCCTTTCATATACGTAATAATTTCTGTTCGTTTTAAGTTTTAATGTCGCTCCTTACTTTCAGTTTAAAAAACTTGTTTTTTTATTTAATTTCTGATCGTTTTTTAGTTAATGCAGCTTTTATTTGGCTCACCGTCATTGAATAAGTAAACAAAATTTACATAGAAATTTTACTTTTCTTTTGCTAAATGGCTGTCTCTAAATTTGGTTCTGACGTAATTTACAAACTAACTTACGTAACGAACTTCTATATTCGTATATTTTTCTTCTGGCAAAAAATACAAAGTTGCAGATTTTTGCAGATAGGAGCTTGAAACCTATGTAATAGGGTTTTCTGATACGCTGAATCTAACGGTGTGATTTTCTTTAAAATTCTTTCAGTTGTAGGGGATGTTTCCCCCCTCTTTAAAAAATCAGGTAAATTTTCTCAGGCTCGTAGCCTTTGATGAGTAATACTAAACTTAATAAAATCTATATATTTAGAATCAGCATTATAGGCCCATTCTTTTGATACATTTATTGACATCAAAATTCCGTTTTTAAAAGTTTTGATTACTATTGAGCCGTATCGCTTGTTTTTTTTATTGTTTTTTTTATTACGTATACGTTATTACGTATATGAGGGGGTTCTCCCCTTAGTCATTACCACCCTTTTTACTGTAAAAGTTAAAAAAAAATTTAATTCACACACCCCTAAATCACACAGGTCTTTTAATTAGAATAGATATCTCTTTTGAAAGCACTAAAAAAACATTGTAGAGTAAAGTGTGAGTTATTGACTTGGGGGAAGACCCCCTCATATACGTAATAATTTCTTTTCGTTTTAAGTTCTAATGTTGAGTATTACTTTCAGTTAAAAAAACTTGTTTTTTAAAAATTTAATTTCTGATCGTTTTATAAATAATGCTTGGAAATCCGGCACCCCCTTCATAGAAATGTCCCTTACCCCAAAGAAACATCCTCCACGGAAAGATTCTCCCGAGTAACCCCCTCCTCCAGCCCCCCCCCCTCCCACCAGAAAAAAATCCTTCCTGAAAATGTCTGTATACTTCCCGATAACCAATAAAATATGTAAGGAATGGGCAAAGTTCATAACTTGCAGCCCTTCCCCTGGGAACTGTGGGGGATTAAGTCATCCTAAAAGACATATTTATTAGATTTTGGATTATGCTGAACAAAATGGCTATCTGAAAATTTTAATTGGGTGACTTTAAGAAAAAAATGAGCGTGGGAGGGGGCCTAGTAGCCCTCCATTTTTTTGTCACTTAAAAAGGGCACTAGAACTTTTAATTTCCGTTCCAATGAGCCCTCCTACTATATTATAGGACCAGTGGGTAAATTTGATTACCCCTGGGGAAAAGAAAAAAAAAACAAAACAAAACAAAAACAAATAAACACGCATCCGTGATCTTTCTTCTGCCAAAAAGTGGAAAATTTCACATTTTTGTAGATAGGAGCTTAAAAACTCTACAGTAGGGTTATCTGATACGCTGAATATGATGGTGTAATTTTCATTAAGGTTCTATAACTTTTAGGGGGTCTTTCCCCTTTTTTCAAAAATCAGCCAAATTTTCTCAGGCACGTAACTTTTGATGGGTAATAATGAAACTTATATATTTGAAATCAGAATTAAAATCTGATTCTTTTCATGTATCTATTGGTATCAAAATTCTGTTTTTTAGAGTTTCGGTTACCATTGAGCCGGGTCGCTCCTTACTTACAGTTCGTTACCACGAACTGTTTGATAATAGAGTTGTGAGAAAATCAAACTTCAACGTAAAGAGAGAGGCGTTAAGGAAGGGACAGCCCCTTTCATATAAGGAATAATTTCTGTTCGTTTTAAGTTTTAACGTCGATCCTTACTTTCAGTTAAAAAAACTTGTTTTTTTTATTTAATTTTTGAACGTTTTTGAATAAATGCAGGTTTTGATCTTGGCTCACCGTACAACAATAATTAAAACAAAATTTGCATATTAATTTACTTTTATTTGGTTAAAGGGCTTTCTCGAAACTTGTTTAATTTTATTTACGAACGTTTTTATTAGCAATAAATATACGTAACTTACGAATTAAGTTACGTAACGAACTTCTATATTCATATATTTTTAATACGTATATTAGGACGTTCGCCCCCTAGTCAATACCTTGCTCTTTAATCTAAAGTTCTAATTTTGTTCCAATTCTTTAAAAATGACCGCTTAATCAAAAAGGTTGTTAATTAGAATAAATAGCTCTTATGAAAGTACTAAAAAATCTTTGGCTTAAAGAGCGAGATATTGACTAGGGGGTGAACCCAATCATATATGTAATATTTTCTGTTCGTTTAAAGTTTTGATGTTGCAGCTGAAAAACTTGTTTTTTATATTTAATTTCTGATCTTTTTTTAAATAATGCTGGAAAGTCCGGCGTCCCCTTCATAGCATGTCCCTTCCCCCATGAAAGCTTCCTTCACTGAAAATCCTCCCACATAACCCCCGACCAACCCCCCCCCACTACCAGAAAAAATCTCCCCTGAAAACGTCTGTATACTTCCCAATAACCAATACTATATGTTAACATTGGGTAAAGTTCATAACTTTCAGCCCTCCCCCCGGGAACGTCGGGGTATTAAGTCATCCTAAAAGACATACTTATAATATTTTCGAACATGCTGAACAAAATGGTTATCTCAAAATTTTGATTGTGAGACTTCGGGAAAAAATGAGCGTGGGAGGGGGCCTAGTTGCCCTCCAATTTATGGTCGCTTAAAAGGGCACTAGAACTTTGAATTTCCATTCCAATGAGCCCTCCCACGATATTCTAGGACCACTGGGTCGATACGATCACCTCTGGGGAAAAGAAAAAAAAACCAACAACAAAAAACAAATAAACACGCACCCGTGATCTTTCTTCTGGCAAAAAAATGCAAAATTCCACATTTTTGTAGATAAGAGCTTGAAACCTCTACAGTAGGGTTCTCTGATACTTTGTATATGATGGTGCTAGCCCCCCCCGCCTCACGCCCATCATTCCCCCAAACACATCTAATCAAAATTTTTAGATAGCCATTTTGTTCAGCGTAGTTGATTTCCACCTATAAAATATATTTTTGACGAAGACACTCCCCCACAACCCACATGGCACTGGTTTTATGTTAAGCACTGGTGGCATATAAGGTTTTTATAGAAGGCGTTGTCATAGAAACTTCAAAAAAGGCTCATTCGATTGGAAATTAAACGGGTAGTACCCTTTTAATAGTCGAAATTGAATGGAGTGTAACTAGCCCCCTCCCCCCCCCACGCCCAGCATTTCCCCAAACACATCCCATCACAATTTTTAGATAGCCATTTTGTTCAGCGTAGTTGATTTCCACATAGAAAATATATTTTTGAGGAGGGCACTTCCCAACAACCCTCAGGGAAAGGGCTTTAAGTTAAACCCTGGGGGCATATAAGGTTTTTATATAGGGCGTTGTCGTAAAAACTTCAAAAAAGGCTCAATCGATTGGAAATTCAAAAAGCTAGTGCCCTTTTTAATAATCGAAAGTGATTGGAGGGCAACTAGCCCCCCCCCCTCCACGTCCATTATTCCCCCAAACACATCCAATCAAAATTTTGAGATAGCCATTTTGTTCAGCATAGTTGATTTCCGCATAGAAAATATGTTTTTGAGGAGGAAACTCCCCCACAACCCTCAGGGCAAGGGCTGTAAGTTATGCCCTGGGGGCATATAAGGTTTTTATAGAAGGCGTTGTTGTAGAAACTTTAAAAAAGGCTCATTGGATTGGAAATTAAAGGACTAGTGCCCTTTTTAATTGTCAAAAGTGGTTGGACGGCAACTAGCCCCCCCTCCGACGCCCATCATTCCCTAAAACTAATCCAATCAAACTTTTGATATAGGCATTTTGTTCAGTGTAATTGATTACAAGATAGAAAATATATTTTTGAGAAGGACACTCCCCTACAACTCTAAGGGTAAGGGTTTTAAGTTATACCCTGGGGCATATAAGGTTTTTAAAGAAGGCGTTGTCGTAGAAACTTCAATAAAGGCTCATTGGATTGGAAATTCAAAAAGCTATTGCCCTTTTTAATAGTCGAAAGTGATTGGAGTGCAACTAGCCCCCCCCCCACCCCACGCCCATTATTTCTCCAAACACATCTAATAAAATTTTTTTGATAGCCGTTTTGTTCAGGGTAATTGATTTCCAGATAGAAAATATATTTTTGAGGAGGACACTCCCCCAAAACCCTCAGGGCAAGGGTTTTAAGTGATACACTGGGGGCATATAAGGTTTTTATAGAAGGTGTTGTCATAGAAACTTCAAAAAAGGCTCATTCGATTGGAAATTTAAAAAGCTAGTGAAATTTTTAATTGTAGTAAGTTATTGGAGTGAAAATAGCCCCCCCCCCCCACGCCCATCATCCCACCTAACATATTCAATAAAAATTTTGAGATACCCATTTTGTTCAGCATAGTTGATTTCCAGATAGAAAATACATTTTTAAGGAGGATACTCCTCCACAGTAGTAAGGCATTAATAGATAGTGGTAGTGATTGCGTAATTTGTCTTACCTCTCGTCTGAGGCATGGATATGCGTGTAGTCTAACCGGGACATTGGCTTACCACGGGTCAAGCACCTATTACTACGAACGATACTTGTCCTACCAGACGGTTTTTCTAATGTGGCACCCATTTTTTGGCGGTCAAACTCATGGATATATGTTTATTTTTTTTTTTTTTTTTAAACTGGTAGTTTTTCAATGAAGCCCATAACACTTTGCAGAAACCCGTGAATGTAGGACTGAAAGTCCGTTCGTAGTATATCTGAATCCAATTACTAATCAAGTTAGTGTGACCGCCATTTTTCGATCTGGTTAGGTGGGTATAATCTGGTTTGGTTCGTCATTGTGAGAGGGCTAATCAATTTACATCTTAGTGTTAACTGGGCGATGACCAGAATTATTTGATTAACATTTAAAAAGGGGTAATGAGATATGTGATCTGTATAATACACTAGTGATGTTTGATAAGTATTATCAATTTAAAATAGGATCTAACGGTCCCTTCGTTTCCCCATTTCTGAGGGCAGGGAGGGGAGGGGTCAATTATGGAGGGAAAACATCTGCATCAAGGGGAAGGCTCAGAGACCCTTCGTTCCCACATTTCCGAGGGCAGTATTCCGATACAATAAGTCAAGTATAATAGAATTTATGCTCCTAGTGGAAACTCGTAAAACCCTCCCCCCCTCCCCGCGCTAGGATTATTGCCTGGCTGTGCCAATGGATATTACCTCTAAATACAGAGAATTAAGGTGATAGTATTCCGATACAATAAGTCAAGTATAATAGAATTTATGATCCTAGTGGAATATCTTAAAACCCTTCCCCCCCCCCGCGCTAGGATTATTGCCTGGCTTTGACAATGGATATTACCTCTAAATACAGAGAATTAAGGTGATATTATTCCGATACAATAAGTCAAGTATAATAGAATTGATTCTCCTACTGGAAGCTCGTAAAACCCGTCCCCCTCCCCGCGCGAGGATTATTGCCGGGCTGTGACAATGGATATTACCTCTAAATACAGAGAATTAAGGTGATAGTATTCCGATATTATAAGTCAAGCATAATAGAATTTATGTTTCTAGTGGAACCTCGTAAAACCCTCGCCACTCCCAGCTCTAGGATTATTGCCTGGCTGTGATAATGAATATTACCTATAAATACATATACTTATTGTGATTGTATTCTAAGAAAATAAGTCAAGTATAATAGACATTATGCTCCTGGTTGAACCTCGTCAAACCATTCACCCTCACCGTGCTAAGCGTATTTCCTAGCTAGTAGAGTTGACCTTTTGAATTCTGCTACTCCTATGTACCAAACAGGTTTTTCTGGTTGATCTTTTGAATTCTGCTACTCCTATGTACCAAACAGGTTTTTCTGGTTGACCTTTTGAATTCTGCTACTCCTATGTACCAAACAGGTTTTTCTGGTCTCGTCTGGATTTGCGTACGCCCTTGTACCAAACAGGTTTCTGGTAGGTATAATCTGGTTTGGTAGGTACAATCTGGTTAGGTGGGTATAATCTGGTTTGGTTCAAGTTTTTCTGACACAATTTACTGGATTTCTATTTCATGATATACAAGTTTTTTTTAGGTTAAATCCGTGTCAGAAAAACCGGTGTGTCTTTTTTAGTTGCCAATATATTTAGAATGGTTTTAAGTTGAAAATTGTGACGTAAAAATAACTCAGTTATTTTCTTGCGTGTATAGGAATTCCCATATTATTTGCTTGCCTGTATTTTGTGTTAAATAAGTAGTTTTTGTATCTGTTAAAAGAGCTTTAAGGGGTTTGAGAGACTCGGTTGCCTGATTCCGTGTGGTTTTTTTTACTTAGTGCTCATTAAAAACGTTTTTTTTTTTTTAAATAATTAGTTCTTTTATCTTTTAAAAGAGCATTAAGGGGTTTGAGAGACTCTGTTGCCTGATTACGTGTGGTTGTTATTCGCTTTGTTCAATATAAAATAGAAATTTTTGTTGTAAATAATTTGTTTTTGTATATTTTAAAATATATTCAAGGGGTTTGAGAGACTCAGTTGCCTAATTCCGGGTGGTTTTTCTTTACTTAGTGCTCATTAAAAACGAAGTTTTTTTTTTACATAATTATTTCTTGTATGTTTTAAAAGATCTTTAAGGGGTTTGAGAGACTCTGTTGACTGATTTCTTGGGGTTTTTCTTTACTTAGTGTCCATTAAAAAATAAGTTTTTGTTTTAAATAAGTAGTTTTTGTATCTGTTAAAATAGATTTAAGGGGTTTGAGAGTCTCGGTTGCCTGATTCCGTGTGTTTTTTATTTACTTGGTGCCCATTAAAAAAGAAATTTTTGTGTTAAATAAGTAGTTATTGTATCTTTTAAAAGAGCTTTAAGGGGTTTGAGAGACTCTGTTGCCTGATTCCGTGTGGTTTTTCTTTACTTAGTGCTCATTAAAAACGAAATTTTTGTTGTAAATAAGTAGTTATTGTATCTTTTAAAAGAGCTTTACGGGGTTTGAGAGACTCTGTTGCCAGATTCCGTGGGGTTTTTCTTTACTAGAGACCCATAAAAAACGAAAATTTTTTGTTAAATAAGTAGTTCTTGTATCTTTTAAAAGAGCTTTCAGGGGTGTGGGAGACTTGGTTGCCTGATTCCGTGTGGTTTTTCTTAACTTAGTACGCATTAAAAACTATGTTTGTTTTTTAAACAATTAGTTATTTTATATTTTAAAATATCTTTACGGGGTTGGAGAGACTCTGATTCCTGAGTCCGTTTGTTTTTTATTTACTTGATACACATTAAAAACTACTTTTAGGATTTCTGTTAAAAAAAAAATTCTTTTAAATTTTAAAATATATTTACGGGATTTCAGAGACTCTGTAACGTAGTACCTTTTCAGTAAAGACACTCGATATCCTAAAAGTGTTTAATTCAAATTTTTTTAAAACTTCGAGATTTTTCAACTTTATTTATTTTTTTCTTTTTGTACATAACTTAAAATGTCAAAATATGCTTACAGTTCTGACAATTGCGCTCTGTGATTGGTCAGAGACACGATGTGACTTTCCCACTGGTATTCTATGACCGGTTATTGACACTAACCAATCTATTGCATGTATAACTTCGAAATTTTTCAACTTTATTTATGTTTTTCTTTTTCTATCTATCTTAAAATATCAAAGTATGCTTACGGTTCTAACAATTGCGCTCTATGATTGGTCAGAGACATGATTTGGCTTTCCCACCGGTATTCTATGACCGCTTATCGTCACTACCTAGTCTATTTCAAGTATTACATCCACATTTTTTACGCAGTGGAACGATAAACACCTAAGTCATATCTTTAAAAAAAAAGTGAAGATTAAACTTCTTAATCAAGCGTGTTCACTTAACCAGTATATTGTAGCATTAAATGACAACAAGAAAAAATATTTAAACTTTGAAATAAGTACAGGTGGTAGCACTATTGGAAATGTATGCATGCATTGTCATGACATTAAGGAATTAAATTTCTTTGGAATACCGAAAAAATTCAACTCTTATGTTGGTGGTTATGCGAGATTAAGATCTCCAGAGATGACTGCACTCAAAGAGAATGCCAACATAAAAATAATCATTGATGATAGAGGACAAATCCTTGCTACTGTTGTAGGTAACACATTACCTACTGATACATCAAATCGTCACATTTTGGGTATTAGCATTCAACGAAAGATCAATAAAAGAAAGGCATAATCTTCTACTAATGTTGTAAACCATATCTTGTCTTCGTGTCGAACATGTTTCCTGTGTAAAAATAATGTGATAATAGACAGTGAAATTTCCAGAAAAATAAACAGGGCATTGTCAGAAAATATCACGATGTAATATAAAGATGAATCTATGAAAAACAAAGCACCAGAAAAAGTTACTGCAATTGGTCAAACAGTCATTGAACCAAATAATACCAAATACGAAAAGCATATTGAACCTGTTGATGAGACACCAGTAAAAACTGTGTATGACTCAAAATGGAATAATGATTATTCTACTGATTACGAACTAAGAGAAGACAATAGCTATAATATCAAGAGAGAACATGGTGAACTATTTTATGGAACAGATTCAAAATGTCCAAAGTTAATCATTGATATTAATAATGTATCATAATATATTTTTAGTATTAATATTCTACATAGCATTATTTCATTAAAAATATATTATGCATTACATTGTTTTGTATTCATTATTTTTAGAGTAAGCTAGCATATCAAAAGTTTAGAATGTCTAATAAAACTTCGGAGATGCAAGAAAAGGAATTTGCATACATCTTTTGTCAGACACATAGGATAACCTTGACCAAATCTTGATATCAGGATTAATAAATTATTTATCAACATTCTGTATTGGATATGTTATTGTGAAGAAATTGCAAGTAAGTAAGTAACAAACTCTTTCTTGGTTTCACCTCTTTGTTAAACAATACAGAAATTTAATTAAGGAAATTATGAAAAAAAAATTGTAATTAAGTAGAAAACTCTTTCTTAATGTCACTTCTTGGATGCGCAATACAGATATTTCAATTGAGAGATTATCAAAAATTGTAAGTAAGTAGAAAATTCTTTCTTGGATTCACCTACTGGATAAATAAAAAAGACATTTCATTCTAGAAATTATGACAAAACTCATAATAAGTAACAAACTCTTTCTCGAAGTCACCTCTTGGGTACACAATGCGAAAATTTTATTTAAGAAATTTGAAAAAAATTTATGTAAGTAACAAACTCTTTCCTGAAGTCACCTCTTGGATAAACAATGCAGAGATTTCAATTCAGAAACTATAAGAAAGATGTAAGTAAGTAAGTAACAAATTATTTTTTGGAGTCAACTCTTGGCAGTACAATACATAAATATCATTAAAGAAATCATGAAAAAATTGTAAGTAAGTAGCAAATTGTTCCTTGAATTAACCTGCTCGAGAAACAAAAAGACATTTAGTTCAAGCAATTATGTCGAAATTCTAATTAAGTAACAAAATCTTTACTATTTTCACGTCTTAGATATACGATGTAGAAATTTCATTCAAGACATCATGAAAAAATTCTCAGTATTTAACTATTTCTTTCCTGAAGTTACCTCTAGGACATAAAATACGGAAATTTTATTCAAGAAATTATAAAAATACTTTTAATTAAGGAGAAAATTCTTTATTTATTTCACATCTCTGATACACAATACAAATACTTCATTCAATAAACTATTAAAAAATCGCAAGTAAGAAAAAAAACTCTTTATTGTTTTCACCTCTTGGATATACAATACGGAAATTTCATTCAATAAATTATGAAAAAATTGCAAGCAAGTAACAAACTCTTTCCTGAAGTCACCTCTTGGATACACAATGTAGAAACTTCATTTAAGAAACTATGAAAAAATTGTAAGTAAGTAAGTAACAAATTCTTTCTTGAATTCGCCTCCTGGATAAATAAAAAAAGACATTTCATTCAAGAAATTATGACGAAATTCTAAGTAAGCAACAAACTCTTTCTTGAAGTTACCTCATGGATTCACAATGCAGAAATTTCATTTAAGAAATTATCAAAAATTGTAAGTAAGTAGCAAATTCTTTCAAAAATATGTTAATACATTTAAGCAATAAATATCTTTAAGCTTAACCCGTCTTTATTCTTTAGAATAGTTTTATGCATTTCATTAAATTATGAAGAAATTGTAAGTAAGTAAGTAACAATAGCTTTCTTGAATTCGCTTCCTGGACACAATACAGATATTTAATTCAAGAAATCATAATAAAATCGCAAGCAAGTAATAAAGTCTTTATTGTTTTCACCTATTGGATACACAATACTGAAATTTCATTCAAGAAATTATGAAGGAATTGTAAATAGGTAACACACTCATGTTACCTCATGGATACACAATGCAGAAATTTCATTTAAGGAATTATCAAAAATTTTAAGTAAGTAGCAAATTCTTTTTTGAATTCTCCCCCTGGGTAAATAAAAAAGACAGTTCATTAAAGAAATTATGAAAAAATTGTAAGTAAGTAGCAAATTCTTTATTAAATTCACCTGCTGGATAAACAAAAAAGACATTTCGCTGAAGTAATTATGACAAAATTCCAAGTAAGTTACAAACTCTATATTGTTTTCATGACTTAGATAAACGATGTTGAAATTTAATTCAAGAAATATAATGAAAAAATTCTCAGTAAGTAACAATTTCTTTCTTGAAGTCAACTCTTGGATACACAATACGGAAATTTCATTTAAGAAATTATGAAAAAATTGTAAACAAGTAACAAACTCTTTCCTGAAGTCACCTCTTGTATACACAATGCAGAAATTTCATTTAAGAAATTATCAAAAAATTGTAAGTAAGTAACAAACTCTTTCTTGAAGTCACCTCTTGGATACACAATACAGAAATTTCATTAAGGAAATTATGAAAAAAAATTGTAAGTAAGTAACAAACTCTTTCTTGAAGTCACATGCTGGATAAACAAAAAGACATTTCGTTAAAGAAATTATGACAAAATTCTAAATAAGTAACAAACTCTTAATTGTTTTCAAGACATATATATACGATGTAGAAATTTAATTCAAGAAATTATGAAGAAATTCTCAGTAAGTAACAATTTCTTTCTTGAAGTCAACTCTTGGATACACAATACGGAAATTTCATTCAAGAAGTTATGAAAATATTTGTAAGTAAGTAACAAACTCTTTTTGTTTTCACCTCTTGGATATACAGTACAGATACTTCATTCAAGAAATTATGAAAAAAATCGCAAGTAACTTTTTTTTTCTCTTTATCACAAACAATTCTCACTTAGCTACACGATGTAGAAATTTAATTCAAGAAATTATGAAAAAATTCTCAGTAAGTAACAATTTCTTTCTTGAAGTCAACTCTTGGATACACAATACGGAAATTTCATTCAAGAATTTCATGACTTAGATACACGATGTAGAAATTTGATTCAAGAAATTATGAAAAAATTCTCAGTAAGTAACAATTTCTTTCTTGAACTCAACTCTTGGATCCACAAATTAGACATTTTGTTTAAGAAATTATGAAAAAATTGAGAGTAAGTAACAAACTCTTTCCCGACGGCACCTTATTAACACAATATGCAAAATCTTTTTTCAAGAAGAATTGAAAAAATTGCGTGTAAGTGACTAATTCTTTCTTGAAGCCCCATCATGGAAAAGCTGAGCGGACATTGCATTCATGAAATTATGAAAAAATTGTAACTGAGTAGCAAATTCTTTCTTGAATTCACCTGCTGGATAAACAAAAAGACATTTCGTTCAAGAAATTATCACAAAATTCTCAGTAAGTAACACACTCTTAATTGTTTTCACGACTTACATACACGATGTATAAATTTAATTCTATAAACAATGATGAAGGTATCAGTAAGTAACAAATACTTTTTTTGATTTCACCTCTTCGATGCGCAGTCAAGACTTCATTCAAGACATTATGAAAAAATCCAAAGTAACTAACTTTTTTTTTCTCTTTATAACAAAAAATTTTCACTTAGATACACAATGTAGAAATTCAATTCAAGAAATTATAAAAAAATTCTCAGTAAGTAACAATTTCTTTCTTGAAGTCAACACTTGGATACACAAAACGGAAATTTCATTCAGGAAATTATGAAAATATTTGTAAGTAAGTAACAAGCTCTTTATTGATTTCACCTCTTGAGTATACAGTACAGATACTTCATTCAAGAAACGTGATTAAACACGTTTTGAAACTACATGCGATTTGCTTGCCTTTCCTTGGCACCTTTCCAAACGAGCGGGAATTCTCCACCGGTTCCTACACATTGCAAAAAAGTGAGCAGTATGAAAACTCCACGTTTTCATCCAGACTGGTTTTTTAGCTAAATCTTTGGAAAAAGCCAAGCCTCTATTTCTGACCGTTTAAGTTTTGATGTTAGTCCTGTCAGTCAAAAGCTACGACCTTGAGAAAAGAGCTTGAGAAAATTTCCTGATTATCGAAAAATGGGAGAAACATCCTCCAAAAGTCGACAGGAATGCCCCCCCTCCAGCGCTTTCTCGGTTATGTTGCATAAAAAAAGCAAAGTCGACAGAGCTTTATTTCATTTTTTAAGGTTAATTTATACGAGTTTACGTGCGCGCACGTACAAAAACTACTTATTTAACACAAAATACAGGCAAGCAAATAACATGGGAATTCCTATACACGCAAGCAAATAACTGAGTTATTTTTACGTCACAATTTTCAACTTAAAACCATCCTAAATATATTGGCAACTAAAAAAGACACACCGGTTTTTCTGACACGGATTTAACTTAAAAAAACTTGTATATCATTAAATAGAAATCCAGTAAATTGTGTCAGAAAAACTTGAACCAAACCAGATTATACCCAACTAACCAGATTGTACCTACCAAACCAGATTATACCTACCAGAAACCTGTTTGGTACGGGGGCGTAAGCAAATCCAGACGAGACCAGAAAAACCTGTTTGGTACATAGGAGTAGCAGAATTCAAAAGGTCAACCAGAAAAACCTGTTTGGTACATAGGAGTAGCAGAATTCAAAAGATCAACCAGAAAAACCTGTTTGGTACATAGGAGTAGCAGAATTCAAAAGGTCAACTCTACTCTAGCTATGACAATGGATATTACCTCTAAATACAGAGAATTAAGGTGATAGTATTCCGATACAATAAGTCAAGTATACTAGAATTTATGCTCCTAGTGGAAGCTCGTAGAACCAGTCCACCTCCCCTCTCTAGGATTAGTGCCTGGCTCTGACAATGGATATTACCTATAAATATATAAGATTAAGGTGTTAGTATTCCGATACAATAAGTCAAGTATAATAAAAATAATGCTCCTAGGGGAAGCTTTTAAAACCCTTCCCACTCCCCGCAATAGGATTATTGCCTAGCTGTGACAATGGATATTACCTCTAAATACAGAGAATTAAGGTGATAGTATTCCGATACAATAAGTCAAGTATACTAGAATTTATGCTCCTAGTGGAAGCTCGTAAAACCCTTCCCCCTCCCCGCGCTAGGATTATTGCCTAGCTGTGACAATGGATATTACCTCTAAATACAGAGAATAAAGGTGATAGTATTCCGATATAATTAGTCAAGTATACTAGAATTTATGATCCTAGTGGAAGCTCGTAAAACCGTTCCCCCTCCCCGTGCTAGGATTATTGCCTAGCTGTGACAATGAATATCACCTCTATATACATAGAATTAAGGTGATAGTATTCCGATACAATAATTTAAGTATAATCGAATTTATGCTCCTAGTGGAAGCTCGTAAAACCCTTTCCCCTCCCCGCGCTAGGATTATTGCCTAGCTATGACAATGGATATTACCTCTAAATACAGAGAAGTAAGGTGGTAGTATTCTGATACAATAAGTCAAGTATAATAGAATTCATGATCCTACTGGAAGCTCGTAAAACCCTTCCCACTCCCCGCGCTAGGATTATTGCCTAGCTGTGACAATGGATATTACCTCTAAATACATAGAATTAAGGTGATAGTATTCCAATACAATAAGTCAAGTATACTAGAATTTATGCTCCTAGTGGAAGCTCGTAAAACCCTTCCCCCTGTAAAATCTGAGCGTATAAGGGTTTTTGACTGTATACTCTAGTATGTTAAAAGAAAATTATGGAAATAATAAATATATTTTTTAAATTAGAAAATTAAATCCTTTTTTGGATTTAAAAATAAATAATTAACAGCAAAATAGGAAATAAAAATTAAGTATTTTTTTCATACGAAATGACTTTTTTTTTTTTTTTTTAACTTCGAAAATTTTAAACTTTATTTATTTTTTTATTTTTGCTTACATATTAAAATTTAAAATTATGCTTAGGGTTATAACAATTTTGCTCTATGATTGGTCAGAGACATGATGTGGCTTTCCCACCGGTATTCTATGACCGCTTATCGTCACTACCTAGTCTACTGCATGTATTAAATCAGTATTTTGTACACAGTGGAACGATAAACACATAAATCATATATTTTAAAAAAGAAAGTGAAGATGGAACATTTTAATAAAGTGCGTTCACATAACAAGGTTATTGTAGCATTGAATGCCGACAAGGAGAAGTATTTAAACCATGACACAGTTACAAGTGGTAGTACTATTGGAAATGTATGCATGCATTGTCATGGCAGTAAGGGATTAAATTTCTTTGGAATACCGAAAAAATTCAACTCTTATGATGGTGGTTATGCGAGATTGAGATCTCCAGAGATGATTGCACTCAAAGAGAATACTAACATAAAAATAATTGTTGATGATAGAGGACAACTCCTTGCTACTGCTGCATGTAACACATTACCTACGGATACACCCAATCATCAGCTTTCGGGTATAAGCATTCAACGGAAGGCTAATAAAAGAAAGGCCTACTCTGCTACTAATATCGTAAACCATATCTTGTTTACGTGCCGAAACTGTTACCTGTGTAAAAATAATGTGTTAATAGACACTGAAATTGAAAGAGAAATTAAAATGGCGTTGTCAAAAAATATCACTACGGAATATAAAGATGAAACGATGAAGAATAAAGCACCACCAAACATTACTGGCATTGATCAAACAGTCAATGAATCACATAGTAGCAAAGACGAAAAGCATATTGAGCCTCTTCATGAGACACCGGTAAAAATTGTGTATGATTCAAAATGGAATAATGATTATTCTACTGATTACGAACTAAGAGAAGACAATAACTACAATATCAAGAGAGAACATGGTGAACTATTTTATGGAACAGATTCAAAATGTCCAAAGTTAATCATTGATATTAATAATGTATCATATTATATTTTTGTATTAATATTCTACATAGCATTATTTCATTAAAAATATTATATTGTTACGTGTTCATTATTGTTTTAGAGTAAGCTAGCGTATCAAGCGTTTAGAATGTATATTAAAACATCGGAGATGTAGGGAAAGGAATTTGCGTACATCTATTGTCAGACACCCTATTTCCATAAAATCTGAGCTAATAAGGCTTTTTCGACCGTAAACTCTAGTTTCTTGTAAGAAACTTCCCCCCAAACTCAAATTTTCCAAAATTCTTCTTTAGAAGCTTTTAAAATATTTCTAAAGCACTAGTAGATAGAGTGCTAAAAACATCAGAATCGACTTCAGAGGATATGTTATATCACGGGACGAGGTTTTGAAAATCCCCCTTCCCCCAAAACTCAAAATTTTCCCGAATTCTACTTTAGAAGCTTTTAAAATATTTCTAAAGCACTATTATATACAGTTCTAAAAACATCAGAATCGACTTCAGAGGACACTTTATATCACGGGACGAGGTTTTGAAAATCCCCCTTCCCCCCACACTCAAAAATTTACAAAATTTTTCTTTAGAAGCTTGTGTGTGTGTCTCTTTGGGCTTTTTGTGTCTCTTCGGACTGTGTGTATGTCTCTACAAATGTAGAAAAACCCGTGTGGTTGAGTTGAAATAAAAAAAATTTAACAAGACATGACTGAAAAGTGTTATTCTCTATTTCAAATGTAGAAAAAACCCGTGTGAGTGAGTTGAAATAAATTTTTTTTTTAACAAGAAATGATTGAAAAGGGTTTTGAAGGAGATGGATTGATTAACAGAAGGATGTATTAGCAAAGTTATAGTGCAGGTCGACAATAGCTTCAAAGTCAAGGTTATAAGAATAAAAAATTCCGAATATTTTTGTCGTTTTTTAGTTTACCCTATAATGTCGATACCATTAATGATTCTATTTTAAATTTCTACCAGTCGAAAGATTTACTCTACAAGTGGTTCGTTATAAGAAAATAGTTTTGGTAAAGAAAAAAAAAACTAAAATAATGTCGTGAAATAGTTCTAAAAAATCAGACACTTTTTTTTTTTGGTGAAGTTTTTTTTTGTGTATGGGTAAGTTTTGTGTGTGGTTGTAAGTTTTTTTTTTGTGTGTAAGTATTTTTTGTGTGTGTGTGTAAATTTTTGTGTGTGTTTGTTTGTGTGTTTTTTTGTGCGTGTAAGTGTTTTTGTGTGTTTGTTTTTTTAAGTTTTTGTGTTTGTTTGTGTTAGTTTTTGTGTGTGTGTGTAAGTTTTTGTGTGTGTGTAAGTTTTTGTGTGTGTGTGTAAGTTTTTATGTGTGTGTAAGTTTTTGTGTTTGTGTAAGTTTTTGTGTGTGTGTATAAGTTTTTTTGTTTGTGTATGTGTGTATTTGTATGTGTGTATGTGTGTTTGTGTGTTTGTGTGTATGTGTGTGTGTTTGTGTGTCTGTTTGTCTGTATTTTTTTGTGTTTTTGTGTGTGTGTGTGTGTATTGACAGAAGGATGTATTAGGGAAGTTATAGTGGAGGGCGACAATGTCTTCAAAGTCAAGGCTATCAGAAAAAAAGTTCCAAATATTTTTGTCGGTTTGTAGTTTACGCACTAATATCAATATTAGTAATGATCCTATTTTAACTTTCTCCAAGTTGATCAAATCGGTTTGTAAATGGTTCATGATAAAAAAATAGTTTGGGACAAAAAAAAAACTAAAATAATGTCGTGAAATAATTTTCTACGCTCATAGAAGTTTTTTTTTTGTGTAAGTTTTTATGTTTATTTTTTATTTGTGTGTGTGTGTGTGTGTGTAAGTTTTTTTTTGTGTGTGTAAGTTTTTTTTTGTGTGTGTGTAAATTTTTTGTGTGTGTGTGTGTGTTTGAGTTTTTGTTTTTTTTTTTGTTTTTTTTTGTGTGTGTGTAAGTTTTTTTTTTGTGTGTGTGTGTAAGTTTTTATGTGTGTGGTTAAGTTTTTATGTTTTTGTTCTCTTTTTTTTGCGTGTAAATTTTTGTGTGTGTGTGTAAGTTTTTGTGGGTGTGTAAGTTTTTGTGTTTGTCTATATTTTTGTGTGTGTGTGTGTGTATGTTTGTGTGTGTGTGTGTGTGTGTGTGTATGTAATTCCTTATGTGTGTGTGTAAGTTTCTGTGTGTGTGTGTGTGTGAATTTTGACAGTTAAATATATGTTCATAACATAATATTATTGAAAAATCAGATCCATAGTTAAAATGATAAACTTGAATAAATTATCAGCTTTAAATTTTGAAAAACCCGGGTTAGTGAGTTGAACTAACAAAAAATTAACAAGAAATGACTGAAAAGTGTGTTGGGGGGGATAGAGGCTGTTTTCAAAGATTTAGAATAAGAAAAAAAATTGTCCGGTGTGGGACTCGAACCCACGACCCCATTTGGGGTTGATGTTAGTGTTGTCAGTCAATAGCTATGACCTTGAGAAAAGAGCTTGAGAAAATTGCCTGATTATCGAAAAATGGGGGAAACATCCTCCAAAAGTCGACAGGAATGCTCCCCTCCAGCGCTTTCTCGGATACGTTGAATAAAATATGCACAGTCGACTTAGCTTTATTTCATTTTTTTAAGGTTAATTTAGACGAGGTTACGTGCGCGCACGATATTAGTTGCAGAGTAGGCCTTTCTTTTATTAGCCTTCCGTTGAATGCTAATACCCGAAAGCTGATGATTGGATGTATCCGTAGGTAATGTGTTACCTGCAGCAGTAGCAAGGAGTTGTCCTCTATCATCAATAATTATTTTTATGTTAGGATTCTCTTTGAGTGCAATCATCTCTGGAGATCTCAATCTCGCATAACCACCATCATAAGAGTTGAAATTTTTTGGTATCCCAAAGAAATTAAATCCCTTACGCTCATGACAATGCATGCATACATTTCCAATAGTGCTACCAATTGTACCTGTTTCATAGTTTAAATACTTGTCCATGTCAACATTCAATGCTACAATAACCTTGTTATGAGAACACACTCTATTAAAATGTTCTATCTTCACTTTCTTTTTTAAAAGATATGTTGTATGCGTTTAACGTTCCACTGTGTAAAAAATACTGATTTAATACATGCAGTAGACTAGGTAGTGACGATAAGCGGTCATAGAATACCAGTGGGAAAGCCACATAATGTTTCTGACCAAACTTATAGCAAGATTGTTAGAAGCGTAAGCTTAATTTTATATTTTAATATATATGGAAAAAGAAAAAAATAAATAAAGTTGAAAAATTTCGAAGTTTAAAAAAAAAAAAGTTTGTTTTGATTAAAAAAATATTGAATTATTATTTAAGATTTTACGGTGATAGTTTTATTTTTAAATACAAAAAAGGACTTAATTTTAAAATTTGAACCAGAAAATTATAATTTCCATAATGTTCTTTCAACAAACTAGAGTTTACAGTCAAAAGCCCTTATTAGCTCAGATTTTACAGGGGGAAGGATTTTACGAGCTTCCACTAGAAGCATAAATTCTAGTATACTTGACTTATAGTATAGGAATACTATCACCTTAATTCTATTTATTTAGAGGTAATATCCATTGTCACAGCTAGGCAATAATCCGAGTGCGGGGAGTGGGAAGGGTTTTACGAGCTTCCAGTAGGAGCATCAATTCTATTATACTTGACTTATTGTATCGGAATACTACCACTGTAATTCTCTTTATTTAGAGGTAATATCCATTGTCATAGCTAAGCAATAATCCTAGCGCGGGGAGGGGGAAGGGATTTACGAGATTAAAATCGGAGCAAAAATTCTATTAAAATTGACTTATTGTATCTGAATACTATCACCTTAGTTATATGTCTTTATAGGTTATATTCACTGTCACAGCTAGGCAATAATCCTTGCGCAGAGAGTGGGAATGGATTTAAGAGCTTCCACTAGGAGCATAAATTCTATTATACTTGACTTATTGTATCGGAAAATTACCACCTTAATTCTATGTATTTAGAGGTAAAATACATTGTCAGAGCCAGGCAACACTCCTCGCGCGGGGAGTGGGAAGGGTTTTATGAGCTTCCAGTCGGAACATAAATACTATTATACTTGACATATTGTATCTGAATACTATCACCTAAATTCTCTGTATTTAGAGGTAATATCCATTGTCAAAGCTAGGCAATAATCCTATAGCGGGGAGTGGGAAGGGTTTTACAAGGATCCCCTAGGAGCATTATTTTTATAATACTTGACTTATTGTATTGGAGTACTAACAACTTAATTTGCTGTATTTATAGGTAATATACATTGTCAGAGATAGGAAATAGTCCTAGCATGGGGAGTGGGAAGGGGACTACGAAGTTCCACTATGAGCATAAATTATTGTATTCTTGACTTATTGAATTGTGATACAATCCCCATAATTCTAGTTATTTCGATTTAATTTCCATTGTCATAGCTAGGCAATAGTTCTCGAGTGGGGAGCGGGACAGGTTTTACGAGCTTCCACTAGGAGCATAAATTCTAGTATACTTGACTTATTGTATTGGAATACTATCACCTTAATTCTATTTATTTAGAGGTAATATCCATTGTCACAGCTAGGCAATAATCCTAGAGCGGGGAGGGGGAAGAGTTTTACGAGGTTCCACTAGGAGCATAAATTCTAGTATACTTGACTTATTGTATCGGAATACTACCACTTTAATTCTCTGTATTTAGAGGTAATATCCATTGTCATAGCTAAGCAAGAAGCTTAGCACAGGGAGTGGGAAGGGTTTTAAGTGCTTCCACTAGAATCATCTATTCTAGTATACTTGAATTATTGTATAGGAATAATATCACCTTAATTATATGTAGATAGACTTAATATCCATTGTCACAGCTAGGCAATAATCCTAGAGCGGGGAGGGGGAAGGGTTTTACGAGGTTCCACTAGGAGCGTAAATTCTATTATACTTGACTTATTGTATCGGAATACTATCACCTTAATTCTATGTATTTAGAGGTAATATCCATTGTCACAGCAAGGCAATAATCCTCGCGCTGGGAGTGGGAAGGGATTTACCAGATTCCACTAGGAGCATAAATTAGATTATATGGCTCCTATTTGCATGTAATTCTATTTACTGTAGTCCCTCTTTTTAGATGTAATATCCATTGTCACCGGTATGCACAAATTTGATTGGGGGGAGGGTGCACGTTTTGAAGAGCTAAACCTATGAGCCTTATTCCGCGACTAATTGACTTATATTTTAGTAGTAATAACAAAAAAAGCCTATAACGTTATATATTCTATACAGAGTCATAGCTATGAAATTACCAGAGAGTTGTGTGTGTGTTTTTTTTTACGATTTTCAACTAGGAGCAAAAATTCTATTATGCTTGTCTTATTGTATCGGAATACTATCACATTAATTCTATATATTTTGAGGTAATATCCATTGTCACAGCTAGGCAATAATGCTAGCGCGGGAGAGGGGGGTGGGTTTTACGAGCTTCCACTAGGAGCATCAATTCTATTATACTTGACTTATTGTATCGGAATACTATCACCTTAAATCTCTGTATTTATAGGTAATATCCATTGTCATATATAGGAAATAATGCTATCGCGGGGAGGGGGAAGGGTTTTACAAGCTTCCACTAGGAGCATAAATTCTATTATACTTGACGTATTGTATCGAAATGCGATCACCTTAATTCTCTGTCTTTAGAGGTAAGATCCAATGTCGCAGCTAGGCAGTAATCCTAGTGCGGGGAGGGGGAAGGGTTTTAAGAGTTTCAACTAGAAACAACAATTCTATTATGCTTTACTTATTGTATCGGAATACTATCAACTTAATTCTCTGTCTTTAGAGGTAATTTCCATTGTCACAGCTAGGCAATAATCCTGGCGCGGGGAGGGGGAAGGGTTTTACGAGCTTCCAGTAGGAGCATCAATTCTAGTATACTTGACTTATTGTATCGGAATACTATCACCTTAATTCTCTGTATTTAGAGGTAATATCCATTGTCACAGCTAGGCAATAATCCTAGTGCGGGAGAGGGGGAAGGGTTTTACGAGGTTCCAGTAGGAGCATCAATTCTATTATACTTGACTTATTGTATCGGAATACTATCACCTTAATTCTCTGTATTTAGAGGTAATATCCATTGGCACAGCCAGGCAATAATCCTCGCGCGGGGAGGGGGGGAGGGTTTTACGAGTGTCCAGTAGGACCAAAAATTATATTATACTTGACTTATTGTATCGGAATACTATCACCTTAATTCTCTGTAATTAGAGGTAATATCCATTGTCATAGCTAGGCAATAATCCTAGCGCGGGGGGGGGGGGGGGTAGGGTTTTACGAGCTTCCACTAGGAGCATAAATTATATTATACTTGACTTATTGTATCGGAATACTATCACCTTAATTCTCTGTATTTAGAGGTAATATCCATTATCACAGCTAGGCAATAATCCAAGTGCGAGAGAGGGGGAAGGGTTTTACGAGTTTCCACTAGGAGCATATATTCTATTATACTTGACTTATTGTATCGGAATACTATCACCTTAATTCTCTGTATTTAGAGGTAGAGCGAGGCAATAATCCTAGCGCGGGGAGGGGGAAGGGCTTTACGAGCTTCCACTAGGAGCATAAATTCTATTATGCCATGAATTATTGTATTGAAATACTATCACCTTCCCCCTTTCCCCTGCCCTCGGAAATGTGGGAACGATAATCCTTTGATACGTCCCCTTGATGTAGATATTTTCCCTCCATAATCGAACCCTTTCCTCCCCTGCCCTCGAAAATTGGTGCCCGTATGGCCTTGTTGATAAGATGGTAAATTGATCAAAAATTTCAAACCGCAATTGTTTATTATACAGTTCACATATCTCATTAACCCATTTTAAATGTTAATCAAATAATTATGGTCATCGCCCAGTTAACACTAAGATGTAAATTGAGTAACCCTCTCACATTAACGAACCAAACCAGATTATACCCACCTAACCAGATCGAAAAATGGCGGTCAAACTAACTTTATTAGTAATTGTATTCATATATACTACGAAAATACTTTAAGTACTACATTCACGGGTTTATGCAAAGTGTTTTGGGGTTCATTTAAAAAAGACCAGTTTAAAAAAAAAAAAAAATTAACATGTATCCATGAGTTTGACCGCCAAAAAATGAGTGCCACATTAGAAAACCCGGCTGGTAGGACAAGTATCGTTCGTAGTAATAGGTGCTTGACCCGTGGTAAGCCAATGTACCGGTTAAACTACACGCATATCCATGCCTCAGGCGAGAGGTAAGACAAATTACGCAATCACTACCACTATCTATTAATGCCTTACTACTCCCCACAACCTTCAGGGCAAGGGTTTTAAGATATGACCTTGGGGCATATAAGTTTTTTATAGAAGGCGTTGTCGTAGAAACTTCAAAACAGGTTCATTTGATTGGAAATTAAAGGGCAAGTGCCCTTTTTAATAGTCTAAAGTGATTGGAGGGCACATAGCCCCCCCCCCCACGCCCATCATTTCCCCATACATCCAATCAAAATTTTGAGATAGCCATTTTGTTCAGCGTAGTTGATTTCCAGACAGAAAATACGTTTTTGAGGAGGACACTCCCTCACAACCTTCAGGGCAAGGGTTTTAAGATATGCCCTGGGGGCATATAAGGTTTTTATAGAAGGCGTTGTCGTAGTCACTTCAAAAAGGCTCATTCGATTGAAAATTTAAAGGGATAGTGCCCTTTTTAATAGTCGAAAGTGATTGGAGGGGAACTAGCCCCCGCCCACGCCCACCATTCCCCGAAACACATCCCATCAAAATTTTGAGATAGCCATTTTGTTCAGCGTAGTTGATTTCCATACAGAACATATTTTTTTGAGGATGACAATCCCCCACAACCCTCAAGGCAATGGTTTTAAGTTATTCCATGGGGGCATATAAGGTTTTTATAGGAGGCGTTGTCATAGAAACTTCAAAAAAGGCTCATTCGATTGAAAATTCAAAGGGCTATTGTCCTTTTTAATAGTCCAAAGTTATTCGAGGGCAACTAGCCCCCCCCCCACTCCCATCATTCCCCCAACCCCATCAAATCAAAATTTTGAGATAGCCATTTTGTTCAGCGTAGTTGATTTTCAGATAGAAAATATGTTTTTGAGAAGTACAATCCCCCAAAACCCTCAGGGCAAGGGTTTTAAGTTATGCTCTGGGGGCTTATAAGGTTTTTATAGAAGGCGGTGTCGTAGAAACTTCAAAAAAGGCTCATTCGATTGGAAATTCAAAGGGATAGTGCCCTTTTTAATAGTCGAAAGTGATTGGAGGGCAACTAGCCCCCCCCACGCGAAGCATTCCCCCAAACGCATCAAATCAAAATTTTGAGATATCCATTTCGTTCAGCATAGTTGATTTCCAGATAGAAAATACATTTTTGAGGAGGACAATCCCCCACAACCCTCAGGGCAAGGGTTTTAAGTTAAGCCCTGGTGGCATATAAGGTTTTTATAGAAGGGGTTGTCATAGAAACTTCAAAAAAGGCTCATTCAATTAGAAATTCAAAGGGCTAGTCCCCTTTTTAATAGTCGAAAGTGATGTTATTTGGGCCAAACGAACGAACAGAAATTAAAATTAACTATCTTACAAACGTAAAGATAACCGGTGCAAACCATAAATACATTAATAAATCTTATATAGCTTTAATATTTTTTATTACTTTCCCCCCAGAGCTGCTTTATATGTAAGTGTTAAAAATACCATTTTGTTAAAAATAGTTGAAAGGTTAAGTAACAAAACTCTGGCGTCGACAAAACCCCACCGAGCCCGGGGGCTCGAAGGGATTCTCATTAATTGAAAATTGTAAGTTCTAGTTCAGCTCTTACGATTCAAAATTAATCGAAGGGAAAATACCCCATCCACACGCCCTTATTCCCCATCTCTTCCTTTGAACTAATTCTGTTTATACTTGAAGGTCCAATGAGAGTTAAAATGTTTTGGTATTAACACACAACTATTAGGCATCTGCTCTCCTCCCTAACAAGGAAAAGAAACAGAGAGTGTAAGGCAGTGGCGGATCCAGGGGAGGGGACACTCCTCCATAACCCTCAAGGCAAGGGTTTTAAGTTATACCCTGGGGGCATATAAGGTTTTTATAGAAGGCGTTTTCGTAGAAACTTCAAAAAAGGCTCATTCGATTGGAAGTTCAAAGGGCTAGTGCCCTTTTTAATAGTCGAAAGTGATTTGAGAGCAACTAAACCCCCTCTTACGCCCACCTTTTCCCAAAACACATCCAATCAAAGTTTTGCGACAGCCATTTAATTAAACGTAGTTTTAAGTTCTGGAAATTAGGTCTTTGAGGATGACAACTCCCCCACAGCCCTCAGGGCAAGGGTTGTAATTTAAGGATTCTCCGAATCCTTCCCATTATTTCTTACGGAAGGGATGCTCGTATAAACTTTAGAGAGGGCTCATTTGACTGAAAATTGAAAGTTCTTGTTCACTTTTTAAGAGTGAAAAGAGATTGGAGGGTAACTAGCCCCCCCCCCTCCTGCAAGCCCTAAATGCATCAGATAAAAATTTTGAGATAGACATTTTGTTAAAATAGTTCAAAGCTCTGATAATAAGAAACTCCGGTGTCGACACAGCCCATCAGGGCCCGGGAGTAGGCGTTTTAAGTTATGCCCTGGGGCATAACTTATTAAGGGGGTTTATAAGTTGTGGGAAGGGGTTTTATACGGGATGAACACATAGGAAATCTATTATAGTTATCGAATTAGAAGGTTAAAATGCATACTCTGTGATAGATGCAAAATCGCTTTGGCACACAAAATCTTATTAAGGTCAATTCCAAACAGTCGTGATCCCTTTGTGTCAGCAAGTGAAATGGTTTTAACCCCCTTATTGGACCTATTTTTTCAATCCATTCATTGTTGTCAATCGCTGTCCACAAGTTATGCAAGCTGTCTATTGTTCATATATAAGGTTTTTATCAAAGAGGTAATCGTATAGACTTTGAAAAAAGCCTCATTCGATTTAAATTGAAAGTTCTAGATCTGTTTTTTAAAGTCAAGAATAATCGGAAAGTAAGCACCCCCACCCCCCCATGCCATAAAAACTTGAAACTTTTTGCAATCAAAAACGAAAAAAAATTAATAAAAAAAAAAACTTTCCGAAAAATAAGTTTTTAAAATAAAATTAAAGGCAATTTTAAACTTAAGCTCAGCATATACAAATACCTGTTAAAATTCAAACTCAAAATGACCAGAAATTACTATTAAAGAACAAATGAAACCCAAAACGAACAGAAATTAAATAAACAATCATAGCAAAAAACATACAACAAGTAATAATATAAATGAATAAATAGATCTTAAAGCGAGTAATGCTTAGATTGAATATGAAAATCAAGCTTAAAAAAAAAAAAATATTTTGCTATTAAAGTATAAATGAAACTTAAAACGAACAGAAATTAAATAAACAATTAATGCGAACAAACATACAATATATATTAATGTAAATGAATAAATAAATCTTAAAACAAGTGAAACTTAAAAATAATATGCAAATCAAGTTTGAATCGAATAAAAATAACTACAAACAAGAGTTTGGGTATTGCCTCACTGCAGAAGCCTAAAACCTACTGCGTCATTGGCGCTTTACTGAAAACAAATTATATTACAAATGTTTTCTTTTGTACTTATTATTGAAAATAAATATCAAAATTACATTAAAATTTTGAACTGATGAGCTTTTAGCAATTAATATCATTATGCATCAAATATTCAGTTTAATTTATTACTTCTTTTCAAGATTAGTCAAGACAAATATAGCTTCACTACGAACAAAATTTGGATACTGCCCCCTTCTTTAACTGTAAAATCTAAAGCCTTCTGCGTCATTGGTGCTTCACTGAAAACGAATTACTCGTATATTACAAATTTATTATTTTCCAGTTCTTACAGCACTGAAAATGGAAATAAAAATTACAGTGAAAAAAAAATCTTGAACTGATGGATCTTTCAACAATTAATATCATTATATATCTAATATTCAATTTGATTTTGTTTATAATTTCCAAGACTGTTCAAGACTCATATAGTTTTGCCATTTTTTTAACTCTATCATTTTTATTACTAATCGTGTTAGTTTGTTATAAAAACATTCTATGGCTTCTAGGCATTTCTATTTGAGCGTAAAACTGCACCTCAAACTTTGTGGAACATGCATTTTCTTGCATGAAACTCCAAAATATAATAAAATGTCAAGTTCCGGAGTGTTCCACCACTGGCAAGCAAGTGTCATTGGTATTTTTGAATCCGCATGGTCAATTTAGGGGGTGGAGGGTAGGCTAATTCTCGTTGCAGCCCCATTCCGTCGTGGTATGATTCACATTTTCAACACCTGGCGTCCGGACTATCATATAATAAACCAAGCATACAAATACCTCAAATCAGTATTAATAAATAAATTAAACCCAAAACGAGCAAAAATTACAATAGATATAGGAGTCAAACTCAAGACGAGCATGGATTAATATGAATAGTGTTCAAAACCCCCTATGCATTTTAAAAGCCAGAATAGAATATTTACTTTACTAAAAAAAAATTCAAATGAGTTTACTGAAAAAAAAATGTGCATTGTCAATTTAATATACATCTGCTGATATTTATTCCTTAAAATCTTAATTAATTTTTGATTTCTTGAAATTACAAAAGTGAAAACATTTTAGGGAGTTATTTTTAGTAAAGAGTCAATGACCTAGTAGGTTTTAGGCATCTGCGGTGTCGCAGTACCCGAACTCTTGTTCCTAAGTATTATTAATCGATTAAAACTGTATTTGTATATTCTTTTAAAGTTTTACTCGTTTTAAGATTTATTTATTCATTTACATTAATATATATTGTATGTTTGTTCGCATTGATTGTTATTAAATTTCTGTTCGTTTTAAGTTTCATTTATACTTTAATAGCAAAATATTTGTTTTGTTTTAAGCTTGATTTTCATATTCAATCTAAGCATTACTCGCTTTAAGATCTATTTATTGATTTATATTATTACTTTTTGTATGTTTTTTGCTATAATTGTTTATTTAATTTATGTTAGTCTTGGGTTTCATTTATTTTTTAATAGGAATTACTGGTCGTATTGAGTTTGAATTTTAAAAGGTTTTTGTGTCTGCTGATGTTATGTTTGGTATTACCTTTAATTGTCTTTTAAAATCATATTCTAAAGAAATATTTTCTTAATTAATCAAAACAAATAAGGAGAGAGAGAGCTTTTCAGGAACAGTTGAAAATTAAACTAAAGAGTCTAGAAATGAGTAACCTAGAAGGTTCCAGAAGTAGTGCACTGACTCAAAAGTCCCAACCCTGGGGATGTGTCTCTGCTGAACCATGGTTAACCTGAGCTCGAGATTTTTAAACTGGATCCCTAGCTAGTTGACCCATTTTTAAAATTCATTCAATTATAATCAATTTCACTGATTATTCTTAAAATTTAACAAAGTTGGTGCCATTTATTCATTTTTTGCACAAAGTATCCAATCTTTATATGACAATGTCGATTATGAAATGGACTGTCGACACAAGTACTTAACATATTAAATTATTAAAACTAGATTATTGAAATAAATCATCAGGACTTAAAGGATGAAATGGCTCACCTGAATAAGGAATGTCTGTTGAAGCAAATTCATCTGAAGTTGTTCTTGCAGCTGCTGTATTACCCCTTCTAATTGCTTCCGTCCTGCCTCCGCTAGCTAGAAAAAAATGTTTTACTAGCCAACGTAATACAACTGTGCTAAGCGTAAAAGACGTACCAATTTTTTTTTTCGCCTTCTCAAGTTGATTCTACATTTGTCTTGAATAGAATCTTTTCAGGGGTTAGGAATACTACTTCAGCACATATTTAGGCCATTTTTGTTAGTGTTTTCCGAGAAGGAAATCTCGAGCCACTTCAAGTATACCCCCCCCCCTCTTGTCATGTGAAAGTAGCTTACGTTAAGCAGCTGAATTAGATGGTTTCACTATAGTGATCATTACTTAAAACTTAGTTTCTTAACATGCATCATTTACAATTAGCAATGCAAAATACGGTCTTGTAGTTGCAATTTGGGGTTTTCAGACTTCTGCCTGGCTGATACGCGAAAAAAAATATGGGCTTCATCAGTACTTAAATCAAAACTATTGAAAAAGCTGTTGACCTCCATTTTCTTTTCCTTTTAGTGTCATCTGACTATCAACTGACTCCTTAATTATTGCAAGTCAACAGGCATAACCAGATTTGTATTATAATCTGTAAAATGGGCATCAGAGAATTATTCACCCGCCGAATCAATAATAAAAAGCTGGAGAGTTGTGTACAAACTCTTTACCAAACGATAGGATTTTTTTGGTAGAAAAAGGGAGAAGTTTGAACTTCTACCCTGACTTCCTAAGATAAAGAAGTGTATCTCCAAACCGAATAGAAGTTTGGAGACAGGTATACCTGTCCCAAATGTTGAAAGAAATGATGACATTTACAATTCGGCTGAAACAATCCGGTCCCAGATTCAGCACCACATAAAATTGATTTTTTAAGGCTAGGATGATTATGGGTTGTTACTCGTTGTGCGGTATTATTTTTCAAAGTTGGTCCCCCCCCCCCTCTCTTTGCCCACTATGTCACTATTGGTGAAAATCAAGTATCAAATACATACCGCATCGTTGTTGTTAAAGCTGTTGTTTACTTAAAACCCGTAATCACCCTAGTCTTAAAAATCAATTTTAGGGGTGCTAAATCTGGGGCCGGAATGTTTCAGCCAATCGTCATAAGGCAGAATTTTCAGCCAGTCTTTTTGGGGGAGGGGGCAAATAAATATGTCTTAAAGGTAAAAGTGATCTGTGGATTATTATACAATTGAAAGGCCAAAAAAAACTGTATAAAGCAGAAAATAGAATTATAAAGTTGTGTGCAATTATAGAATATATAAATATGCAATAATTAAATATAAAATAATACTCAATGATAAAGTTTTAATATCACATCATAAATCCACAAAATCTAAACTGATATTATTACAAACAGAACCAAGCATCAAGAAAATAGCCAGAGGGCAATAGAAATCCTTAGAATAGCCAGGGATAGTTCAAATCGCGAGAATAGTTCATTTAAGCCAATCGCTATAGGAGGCAGAAACTTTTAAAGAGCAGCATCATTGCCGACTCTGTTGACTCCGAAATATATATATTATGGCCGTTGAATTTCGATATATTTGCCTCTCAATCGATCCCTTTGTGTACCTTTAACTATACGCCATTTACGAATTATAAGAAATGAAATAATTTACCTACAAATAAATAAGTCGCATTACTCCTATTTCAAGAATCATTCACGTTGGTGTCTAAATTGAGATTGTTTCCTAGTTTTGAACTGGAGAAAGGGGGAAAATGGAACACAACTCTGTATCAATGCGCACGAACTTTAAAACAACATTTTCTAATCTTGTCAGATGGAGATTCGTCTCGACTAGATAATCATCTAAGAAATTACGTTAACCATTATCGGTGTCAAATGTCTAAGAAATCCTGAAATCTTATTTTAAGCATGGGCCTAGTTAATTAATTTTTCAGTACGGGGGGGGGGGGCCGCTAGTGAAGTAAATTTGATGTCTTTCGTCAACTCTACGCTTATCTTGGGAGCTTTCCTAGAAGAAAGGATAGGGAAGGAAGGGGCCTTGCTCATCCGATCACTGACAAAAACACAAAAAACCTTGATGTTTCTGGGGAGTCATGTTGCTCCAAGTACATGCCTGTTCGGGTTATTGTTTTAATGTTTCCCCACGTTCCTCTACTTAAACAGAATCCTTATTCCTAGAATAGCTCTCCTTAAAAAAGAAAAATGTCCAATTTGTAAAGAAAATTTGGAAAAACCGAAATTTCGGACCTGGGGAGAAGAAAGAATTCAAAAACACTAAGGATAGGTAGGTATCGAGATCCAAAGAGTAATTAAGATTTTGGAGGAGAGACGACCCCAAAGTCCCCTTCCTCCTCCTCTATGCACGTAACTGGGATCTATTTTTGAAACTTGTGTACCAAAATAAATTCTCCCAATCGAGCAAAGACCTTTCTTTTGAACAATTCCCAAGGGGAGGGGGATAAAGGGCGGACACCCCAGATCAGGCTGGGATAAAATAATAAAAAAATGATTACAATTGTCTGGGATTTCTTGGAAGGTGGTAAAAGCGGAAGCTGAAGAAACATTGTCGCCAGAGTGTCAGTCTGAGACTGAAAAATGGTGCAACGAGTTAGTAGTTACCAAATTAAGTCTATTTTGACCTTTTATTCAAAGACTGTCTTTAAAAGACACCTGGATTATCTTTTTGTCATTAGAAGTATCAACAAGATAAACCGATTAGGAGAATTTTGAGGGTTTCAAGAGCTGAAAAGATGTTGATATTTTAGACAAGGGGCAGCCCCAAAGTCCTTTTGCCCCTCCCCTAACAGGGGCGTAATTTGCTATGGTACAGGAGGCAACTGCTCCTCCCAGAACTCGGTTTGTCCCCCCAGCTTTAATTTAGTTTCTTCAAAAATCTTGTCAAAACTATCACAAGCCTGCATAATTCGAGCATCAACAGAAACAGATAAGTTTTCTTCAGTATATATTTACTTTTATAGTACTATAAAATATCTTTATAGTACTTTTATAGTTCTGTATAGCACTTTCATGGTACCAAATGGCTCATTTTTCAGTTTTTACTGTCATTTTCACTTGATATGGGAAAATTCACTCCAACTTTGCCCTCCCCCCAGGATTTTGTAAAAATTACGCTACTGCCCCCCCCCCCCCATGAGCTTGAATGGAACCTATTTTCGAAACTTAAATATTAAGTTAAATTCTTCCAATTGAAAGACTGTTCTATTGAATATCTCACAAGGCGGCAAAAAAAGAAGTTTTTTCTTGCCTCAGATAAGGTTGGAATGAGATAAACAAAGAGTGCTTGAAATTGTCTGGGAGATCTTGGTAGGTAGAAGAAGCAGATGCTTTAAGTATTGATGGACAGAGGAAGTATTTCCGCCAGTCACAGTTCCAGATTGAAAATTGCTGGGACAAGTTAGTAGTAGTAGGTCTGCTGTCAAATTAAGTTTACTTTGGCTTTTTAATCCAAATTCTACCTTTGAACTATAACTGGATTATCTTCTTTTTTATTAGAAGTATCAACAAGATAAAAAGATTACGCAGTTTCAGTGCATCTTTAAGCGGTCCCATTATATCCTCTGACCGTGAATAAATTCCTTATGTCTAGCATGAATATAATGTTGTCAAGGGGAAACTTGGAACCCTTCAGGGACCAACGAGAAAGAATGCATGAAAACACTAATTTTTTGGACACTTTAGTGGACGAAAGGGGAAACAAAAATGAAAAATGTTTCACATAACAGAAGAACTGACAAATCTTATCGAAAAATATGCAAAAAGACTGTAAACAAATAGGTACTTTAGAGAGAAAAAGGACGCAGTATCAATAGAGCTTGAGCTATAAATCTCCAGTTTTGGAAAACCAGAAAATCAAAATCTGTCCAATTTTTTTCTATGAAAGAGGGATTCGACTAACTTTAGGGGTGGTAAATTGGCACTGTAAAAGGATGGGGGATAAAGTTTAATAGCCTGTATTATAGATTTCGATAGAAATATGGTTAGGCTCCACTGTAAAAATCTGGCCAGCAAAAATCAATACAAAAAAGTAAATCTAGATATCCTTTCAAGAGTTCGTACGACGTCGTTCACTGGAAAACAGATTGGAAGGAAAATAATACGAATAAAGACCCAGAGATGCAAGAAGGGCTGGGAGGAAAAATTCAGGCTAGCCCCCCTATATTCCAAGATTTTCTGTTTTTCCTGTAATTTCTAGTACTCTTTCCATGTAACTTCCCTGTTTCTGTGATATTTTGAAATTATAAACTAATTAAATATAAAGATATATAATCTAATTAAATATAGAGATTTATAATCTAATTTAGCTAATTTACTTATTAAGTTTGAATACTTTCCAATAAAAAGTTATCCACACAAGACAAAAGGAGAAAAAACCTTCAAAAAGTGGCTTCATTTATTTCCGAAGTTAGCTTATTACAAATCTGCTTTGTTGTTATAATTATTATTCATTCCTTTACCTTTATTCTTTTATGGGTGATCATATCGAGCCAGCCATGGAAAATTGAGAAAGAACTTATTCAAACAGAAATTTCGAGCCCCCTTCTTAAAAAGTGTAACGTTGTTTTCAGGCCCTTACGCAAGGGATAGGGGCCTATGTGCCAGTACCTTCCTAAACATCCATTTGTGTTATATAGGCCTACATATATATATATATATATATATATATATATATATATATATATATATATATGTATGTATATATATAGGCTATATGGTACCGTGAATTTCCGAAATTGGTGATATCACAAAATGGTGATATCAATTTTTTTTTATAAATAATTACTTTTACTTTCTTTTTATTCACTGATCTGCTTCAAAATTACAGGCCATGTAGATACCCGTATTAAATTTCAGGACCAACAGAACCCCAATAGAGCCAAAATATCAAGGAAAAAATTTGGTTGTATTGATTTGTGACGTACTTTTTCTAAGAAAATAAAGCGGGATTCTTTTGATTAATGGTCATTGAATGTGTTTATTTAAACAAGCAAGCAGTTACTATAGAATATAATTTTAAAGAACTTGTTAATAAATTGGAATTAAGAAATGTGTATATTCGAGAGTGTCAACATGATGGGGATCAGCATGCTTTCAGCCCTATAGAAGATCAAAATTAGGCCAGATTCATCTATTCATACCATTAATAAACACTGGTAGGCCAGGGGGGTCGGGGGGACCCCCTGGTCCCGCCAGTTAACTAAAACCCATAGTAAAACGACTAACTAAATCCAATTACTAAAATCCATAGTAAAACGATTATTAAAAATATGTTGTACAGAACTACTATTTATCGAAAAAATTGACTAAATATTCAAATTTTGGTCAAGATTTAAATTGAAATTCAACATTTTCATTGTTAAGTGAACGAACTCAAATACCTTACAATGTAAGTTACAAAACTTACAATTAACTAATAGGCTAATAAAAATTTGTCAACAAAAAACCGACTAAAATTAATTTACAAAAAAACTTCCTGAAAAGAACTTTTCAGGGAAAAACGAAAAGCCATATTAAAACATAAGACGATTCAAAATAAAATCGTATGCAAAATCAAACAGCGGTTATTGAGACTCGGGCCAATAGTAACCAAAACTCTAAAAAAAAAGGAATGTTTATAATAATTAATATATATAAAGAATTGGCTTCTTCTGCTGATTCCAAATATATAAAATTTGCCTGATTTTCCTGAGGAAATTTGCCTGATTTTCGAAAAAGGAGGGAAACACTCCCAAAAGGTAAAGGGATTTTAATTAAAATTACACCGTCAGATTCAATATACAGAGAAGCCTTCTTTAGAGGTTTGAAGCTACTTCATCTTTCAAGCTTTCGAGCCTATCTACAAAAATAGGTAATATTGTACTTTTTTGCCAGAAGAAACATTACGGATGCACGTTTATTTATTTTTTTTCCGGGGGTGATCGCATCAAACCAATACCCCTAAAAGATCGGAAGAGGATGCATTCAAACGGAAATTAAAAGTTTTAGGGCTCTTTTTAAGCAACCAAAACGATTGGAAAGGCAGCTAGTCCCCCTCCAACACCCCTTTTTCCAATGACTTCCGATCAAAAGTTTTGCCAGAATTCATATAAGAAATTCTTTTTATTTCCTTTCTATTTGGCGACTCAATTGTACATGTGAAGATGTTTCAGTGGGAGAAACTTTCCATTGAAGGGTGGCCCGTGAGAATTGTCCGAGGAGGGAGGATCAAATTTTCGATATGATTTGAAAATTGATCAGAAATTAAATATAAAACTTTTTTTTTTTAACCGAAAGTAAGGAGAACTTTCCATGAGAAACTGTCCGCAGAAAAGTTTTCCAGGGAATTTTCAGCGAGGATGAAATTGTCCGGAGGAAATTTCTGGAGCATTGAAGGAATTGTTCGCGGGGGGGGGGGATTTTCCACGTAAGGAAATTTACATGGGGGAATTTTCTACGGAGGGGGGAGGATATCCCGGAATTATTTGAAAAAGATCAGAAATTAAATTAAAAAAACAAGTTTTTTCAACTGAAAGTAAGAAGCAAATATATTAGGAGGGCTTTCCCTCAAACTTTACGCTAAAATTTGATTTTGTGTCCCCATCTCTTAGAAACGACTCCTGACACACACGGAGTTTTAATATTTCTTCTTACTTTCAGTTGAAAAAGTTGTTTTTTATTTAATTGATGCATAAAACGAAGTGAATTACTTATCAATGAATAAATGAAGCCAAAAACTAACAGAAATTAAAATGGATAGGCACATAAACCATATAGACAAAAAATACTGAAAAAAATGAAAACAAAATATATTTTAAACATTTTTCCTTTTATATTTGTAACTTTTTTGTCGCTGCTTTGACAAATAGAAACCATGCTGTCAAAATACACATCCCTTTGAATGAAATTCAAATGACACTCAAGCCATTTAGAGGGTTTGAGAAGGAGGGGGGGGGGGGCTAGAACATCCTTATCTGTGAATCTTAATTAGCATTATTATATTAATTTTTGTCGTGTTTTGTTGATGTTATAACAAACAAAAAAACTCACTGCCCGAAACACAAAACGGTTTTCAGTAAGGCACAAATGACACTCTGGCCTGGTTTAGGGGGGGGGGTATAATTTCTCCTCCTGTTTGTCGTAATTTATCTTGGTTTATAGTTTAAAAAGGATTATTCATTTTAATTTCTATCCTTTCGTTCTAGATTTAAATATTCATCTATAGCAGTATCTGTTTTTTCTTTCATGCTTGACGGGATTATTAATTTTAACTTATATTCGTTTTGGGTTAATTCATACATTGATAGAAATTTATGATCGTTTTCAGTTTGAGTTACTATATGATTTTATTCCTGATAATCTTATGTTTCAATATGGCACTTTTTTTTCTTTGAGAAGCTCCCTTTTTGCATTATATTTAGAACTAAATCTTAGAAACAAAATTATCCTTAGGAAAAATCCAAATGCAATAAAAAATCTCACTTGATTACTGAAGAAATATTTCTTATACTTAACGATATCTTCATAGAACATACATAGAACATACATCAAACATAGAAAATAGAACATGCATAAAACATAGAACATCCATAGAATAAGTATTGTTTAATAATGAAATAGAAAGCATACTAAAATATGGTCACACTCTTACCTGGACCTGTGGATTATTCCCGAAGCCTGGTATGTTCCCTATTAGATCCGGTCGATGTGTTGACTGTCCATCTAGAAGACCGGGGGTCCTGTTAACTGGCGAGGATGGGGAGTGAGGGCCATTTGATTTGGTCCCATATGGCTCTGGGCTTGAATGAATACCATTTTGGTAGGGAATCAATAACTGTAAAAGAAAGACAAATTATAGGGATGAAAGATACGGCCAGATATATCTGGCCACATAATTGCCATTATCATTTGTCATACTTACTTATATCATTACTATTTGTGTTTTCTTTTTTCTTCTACTGTTGTTTGACATGCATGAAGGAGTATAGGTGATTGTTTGGATTGATTTTTTTCTTGTCTTTACGGTGACTCCAGTAGCAGCTCGGCAAGGAATTCTGTTTTTTTGTGTTTTTTTTTCGTATTATCAGTATTTGTAGTATAAATAATTTGTGCTTATAACCAGTATTAATTTTTTTTCTATTCCTGGCACGCCCCTAAGACAACTTGTCTTTCCAAGTTCACGGGCAGGCTAGAAGATTTAGTTAAAAGACTTTGTTTTTTCATGTATATATATATAGATATATATATATATATATATATATATATATATATATATATATATATATATATATATATATATATGTATTATCAGTATTTCTGGTGTATCTAATTTGTGATTATAACTAGTACTAAAATTTTCTCTTTTTTCTTCTATTCTTGGCATGCCCCTAGGACAACTTGCCTTTGCAAGTTCATGGACAGGCTAGGGATTTGGTTGAATGATTTTTTTATTTATTATATATATATGTATCCATTTTGTTAGGTTCTGCTTTTTCTTAATAAACTTAGCTTAACTAACTTAACTATGGAGATGCAAATAGGCCAACGGGCTCAATCCTGCGTGCCTGCTTGGTTACAGTACGTTATAACAAATACTGCAGATAATGAATCATATTTTAATTTCAGTTACTAATGCTTCAAAGAAAAAACACAAACAAATATAACACCCCCGACGAGAAAGAAAAAAAACATCTTTGACGCTAGCATACACAAGAAAAATAAAAACTTTTCCAAACCTGCGAATAATGGAACAATGGATTACTAGTAGCAACAATCATGGCAAACCATGAACCTAGCAACCTTCTAATTAAAGCTGAATGCCACGGAACGCGGTGCTTTTCTGCCTTGTACTTTTAACTTTGCTTAGCAATAACTCGCATCTAGTAAATAACCTAAAACGGCTTTCCCATTCAAGCATCGAAAGCTAAAAAATGTATATACTCAAGATTAGACCCTTCGCAAGCATTCCTAAACAATTCGATTATTGTAATGCATACCAATCCAAGGACAAAAAAACGAAACATTAGAACTCCACAAAAACTCTTTTAAAACAATTCGTGGCAACGACCTGTAAGTAAAGAGCGATGCGGCTCAATAGTAACCGACACTCTAAGGAACGTAGTCTTGATAGCAATATATACATCAAAGGATCGAATTTTGATGCACATTCAAAATATGTAAAATTCATCAAATTTATTGGTACAAACCAAAAGTAACGAGCCTGAGAAAATTCCCCCAATTTCTGAAAAAGGGGGGAAATATCCCCAAAAATCAAGTAATCTTAAAGAAAATCACTTGGTCAGATTCAGCATACCAGAGAACCCTACTGTAGAGGTTTCAAGCTCATATGTACAAAAATGTGGAATTTTGCATTTTTTGTCAGAAGAAAGATCACGGATCTATATTATTTTTTTTTCCAGGAGTGATCATATCAAACCAGTGATCGTAGAAGAACGGGAGAGGGCTCATTTCATCAGAAATCAAAAGTTCTAGTGCGCTTTCTTAGTGATCAAAAATACTGGAGGGCAGCCCCCCTCCCACACTCATTATTCCCCAAAGTCACCTCACCTGATCAAAATTATGAGATAGCCATTTTGTCTGGCATAGTTGAAAAATCTAATAATTATGTCTTTGAGGATGACTTAAACCACCAGTCCCCAGGGTAAGGGCTGCAAGATATGAACTTTGCCCATTGTTTATATATAGCATTGGTTATTAGAAGTATACAGACGTTTTCAGGGGGATTTTTTCAGCGGGGGAGGATCGGGGAGGGGAGGGAGGTACTTGGGAGAATCTTTCAACAGAGGAATCTTTCATGGGAGATGGGAATTTTCCATGGTGGGATAGCCGGATTTCCCAGCATTATTTAAAAAGGATCAGAAATTAAATATAAGAAATAGGTTTTTTCAGCTGAAAGTAAGGAGCAACATCAAACCTTATAACGAACAGAAATTATTACATATATGAGGGGGTCACCCCCTCGTCAATATCTCACTCTTTACGCTAATTTTTTTTTGTACTTTTAAAAGAGCTAGCTATTCTAATTAAACGACCTTTGTGATTCAGGAGTCATTCATGAAGCATTGGGACAAAGTTCGAACTTTAGCCTAAAGAGCGAGGTATTGCCGAGGGGATGAACCCTCAATTACGTAATATTTTTTGCTCGTTTTAAGTTTTAATGTTGCTCCTTAATTTCAGTTGAATTTTTTTTTTTTTTTTTAAGTAACTATCGACCATCGTCATATACAAAGCGATACGCCCGGTTCTATCCCGCACCAAAATGAAATTCTGAGCATGTCAAATATTACCACATAAAATGACAAAAACTGTAGATTCGTCAACACCGCAACATTCAGGCGATTAATATTAAAGTTGTGAGGTATTCTAAGGAAATGGTATAAAGTATGAGATTTTGGGGGACTTGGATCCCCAGGCCTCCCTAAGTATGTGTCCCCTAAACTTTAATCAATTGCTTTTAAAGATTCAAAACATGATACATTTGCTAAATTTATCCTTCTGTCTTATTTAGTAGTCATCGAATGTAAAAGAAAAAAAAAATCTTGTTTAAAATCAGCTTATTTTCTAAACATTCCCCGTCGCTACCTAGCTTTCTTCGAAGCTTTCTTTTCCTAGTGGTAAGTTAAGCCTTCGTAATTCCTATTGATGGACGAGGCACTAACAAGTTTTGAATGTTTTAAGTCACTTCTGATGCAAGGAGGGATCGAGATATCGGGCAAAGAGCGGGGAAAAGTTCGTTAATTTGTGGAGTTTCTTGGACCCAAGGCAAATCTTCTAAAATGATAGGAAACACGATTGAAATTAGAATCAAGCATTGGTCCTGCAAAAGTCCTGAAATAAGTTTTGCCGCCGACGGGGCTTCTGGTAAAGATGCAGAAACTGAAAATCTTTTAGAATTTCAAATCGAAAATTACAATTGCATTTGATCAATTTGGTTACATTAATTAACAAGTTTTTAACCGGTTCCTCACTTTCTTGGAAAATTCTAAAAGGGAAAAGTTCAATGTATGCACCAAGAAGAAAAGGGGGCCTGGTCGGAACAAAACTTTTTGCAACTAGAAAGTTTCAATCTCCTTCGGGCTTCTGTTGACAATATTGCATTTTTGTAGGAGATGATTTGAACAAGGGAGGCTGGGCAAAAGAGCCGACTTTTGTAATTTTAAGATGCAAAAGTCGATTATCTGCTAATGCCCAATTCCAGAAGATCAAGTTTCTCAAGCAACTTTTTATTATTCAATCTTTGCCTTTTAGACAAAGCAAAGAAAATAAGTAGATATTTAAAAGTGGAAGCATGAGTTTCTAAATTTGAGCTTTTTTCTCAAGTTTCCAAAGGTACTTTTAAAAGGTAATAGAAAAAAAAATTATGTGATGAAAGCAGTAAAATCGGGAAAATGTTGGGAAAATGTTCATCCGACAACTAAGCCTTTCCTTTACGTATTTTCTTCTTTGCTAAATACGTCCGTTCTTTGTGCTTTCTCAGTAATTTTGATTGATTATGTTCTTTTCTTACCCTTGTATTGTACCATTTGGGGCAATCACATTATATTAACAGATTGTGCTTTGATTAATATGAGCAAACATATTCAATGCAATTATTTTCTTGTGTTGACTCAAAACCAGTTTTCGGGGAAAGCACGTTTTATTGAACACAGAGCGTAATCGCTTGAAACGCTAATATTTTAGGTGCAAAATGTAATGCTTTTGTTTAAATACAGAAAATACACCAATAAAAGCAGAAATCATGTAAAAAAAATCTCATTAAAATTCTTTAAATTACATTTTATAAATCTATAAATCCAAGAAGCCTTACGGTGTAAGGCAGGTAAAAGCAAACTTGTGGAGTGAGACCCACAAGTCAAGCTCCATTTTACTGATAAAAGTAGTCTGGATCATTCAATGTCATGACTTTGAAGTTTGAGCTGCGAACGAGGCAATACCCGCTTCTGACACCTATTTTTTTTTTTTTTTGGAGCACCACTTGTTCCACCATTTGTGGCCTACTTTTTACCAGACAAGGCATATGTCGCTATGCCACACATCCTCGTACCGCCCTTGGCAAGAGTAGCTTTGTGTGCATGCTTTTTGAAAGTGGGCGATCCCTTGACAGGGAATCCAGAGAATGGCTTATTACACTGAAGAGCCTGGATCCGCAAAAGTAGTAACTTCGATGACTTTTCAGACTTCAATAGCTTGGGGAGGGGGGGGGGTGAGTAAAAGTTATCCTTTCAAAATTTGCCCTGCCACAATGACTGATTTTTACATGGTAAAAATCATTTTAGAACATCGGAAGTCAAGAATTGGAATCGGAGTCATTCTACTTGAATTGAATTGGATTCAGAAGAACTGGATTGGAATCGGTAGGTGATTGTACGCAATTATAATATTTACCCAGAATTAAGATTCGTAGTAAGATTCGACTTACTCAAGATTCTACTTACTCTTTAGGAGTAAAATTCCACTTCCTCTAAGAATTCCTCACGTATATCTTACTCAGGAGTAAAATTCGAGGTCAGAATCGAAAATACGAAAACGTCAAAAACTCTAGGAGTGAGCATAATAATAGCGCTAATATATTCAGCTACCATCTAAAAAAGGTTATAGGCGGGAAACTATATAAGAAAAAGAACAAAAAGAGGGATTAAATCTCACAAACATAAAAAAAGAATGCATAAAATAGCAAAAAATAAACACTAAGGCTATGGCTGGAGAGAAACGTCATCTACGTATTAAGTTTCCATTTAAACACAAAATTTTCACGAATACTTAACCATACCTTAACTATAATTTTATCGCCACAGTTTTAGAGGTAATAATAGCATATCACTTAGGCACGTAGAGCAGAAACTTTGCAAATTTAAAATAATACTTCAAATTCTGTAAATAACTCTTGACAACAACATATTTGACACACCGGCAAGGTGTGTCAGGTGATGTTGAGACCAAAGAGCATGGGTAACTTACATGAATAGAAACTGAAGTTAGTGTCGACAGAAAAACAAACAAACTATTAACACCATCTAGCGTGTGTCGACACTTGGCATTTTTCCAAGCTCTGTAATCATTTTTCTTGTCAGGAACTGAGATCAGATACTTTTTACTAACCCAATTTTACCAATTACAGTAATTTAAACTAATTATTCTTATTATTATGTTGAAGAAATATCAAGTGTCGACAAACGCTAGATGGAGTTGATAGTTATTCCGTCAATATTAGCGCCAGTTCCGACTCTTATAAGTTACCCATAATCTTTGGTTGAGACACTGAAGAATAAATTCCATGGGTTGCCCCTTTCCGAAATCGTGCATATCAATTGGCGCGAGTCATTATGGTGGATGTACGCCGTGTGTGGTTAGAAGCGCCGAATGGTATGAAAGTATGTCACGTGTGGTCCTAAGTTTGCCAAGTGTGGAAAACAAGTACCAATGGGAAATGTGCACCAGGTGGCGGAGAACTCCTCGTAATCAAAGGAAGATAAGGAAGAAAGTGATTTCCTAGAATATCGTCCATAATTCACCAACCCCGTGTTCCTGGGTAAAACAATAGCTACAGGTAACAAAGGCAATAAGTATTTATAAAGAAAAGGGAACCTTTGGGTCCATGGAATCTCAAGTTTTCTCCTGGCTTATACAATTTCATACTATCTGCCTGCACTTTGCCGTTTCTAATTTGTAGCCCTCCCTCAAAAAACAAATTATTTTTTATTCACATTTCTTCACCGCTGTCTTCAATGTCACTTGCAATATTGGCCAAATTTATGATTTAATAAAAAGGTCAATTATAATCCACTACACAAAAAAATTTGTTTTCTTTCCAAAATGCAATGATAATTGACAAAAATAACTTCTCTCGGTATACTTCCCAGAAAATTAAGTGTTCCGCTCATAAGAACCGATGAAATATGAAGTACATGAAGAAGCTACGATCTAGGAACACACTCCCTTGAAATGGGGAAAACAAAAGTCTGCCCCCATTAAAGAAAGACGAACGACTGACAAGACACTAGTCGAAAATAGAGGTATATATCATTGTTAGATTTATTTTGCCCCTTAAGAAGTACTTTGACAATATTACCTACCAATATTTTTAATGAATTCTGCAATGAACAAAAATGTGCTATATTTCACGACATGTTGGCTTGTCACAAGAGAATAATGTTATAGTCAATGTATGCTCTCTTGTTGCTAGATGTCACTGGAGGTCAACCAAATATTATATATCTTCAATGCTGTTGCAAACTTTTTAAATAGAACTACTTCAATTACTGTATCACTAGCGCTCTGTAGCTTCATTCTAGTGGTACCTTGCAGTGCATAAATGGATAAGTTGTAGCGTTTAGCAATATACAAAACTTCTATCCTTTCTTCTTGTAAAATATACAATCTTTTGAGGTCCTTGCAGAATAGTAGTTTGTGTTTGTGAAAAACAGCACATAGTCTCTACTGATCCCTTCCACGCTGGTATCGGGCACTAGCATTGTTTTTCTCTAGAAGTTCGGCTAAAGGTAAGTCCTTGGTAATCTACAGACTCTGGTAAGTCCAACACTTTTAGGTCACTTTAATACATAGCTGTTAATAATACTCTCAATAGCAATTAATAGATAGTTATGGGTGCCACCAAATTGTTGAATACACCTCCCTTTGGCCATTACATGCACGTAACTCCCCTCTCAAGCCCTATGCCCTCGTCACCCAGAACCTTAATAGCAATGGATTCCAACACATACGTTACGGTGACTATGTGCATTTCCTAGGCAAAGAAACTAATTTATTCACCATACACAACATAAAATAGCTTATATCAGGCACATATACTCAAGCACATTTCAGGGTTCAAACTTTTGTTTCAAGGAGGAGGGGTGGCAGGGTTGTCAAAACAGCAGAAACAGGGTAATTATATCATTTTTTTAATTTTGGAAGCTATTAGAATTATAGGAGAAAAATCAAGAATACCTCAAATCTTGAATACCTCGGTGGTGGGGGAGGCTCCTTGCGTACTTAAGTGCCTCGGGCACTTCAGTTTGTTTAGAAAACAGGTTGAGACACATAAATTCCGCCATATCTGTCTGTATGTGTGTTGTCACCTTTAAACGTGCTATCATCAGTTGAAAAGACTTTAAATTCTATCATTTTCTAGCGAATCCAACCCTAGTCCACGTTCCATCAGAAATTTATAAAAAAAAAAGAAGGGAGAGAAAACAAATAAACCCATGGATAGAATTATGTAAAGATCCCAAATACAGGGTGACGAACTGAAAAAAGACATATTTCAAGGCAAACAAAGAAAGTTGTTTGCCCAGTATTAAAGAAGGGCAGGGAATTTAATATCATAAAACTGAACTATGTCGCCCTCCATTTCAAAACGTGTTATTTTTCCAAACAAGTTGAAAATAAGAAGAAACTTTGCATTAGAAAGCAAACATAACGATTGAACTCTGAAAAATAGAATTATAATCATCGATGTGAGACAATATCGCTTCTACTTGCAAGCTCCTTGGGGATGAAAGAAAACACGGTCTGAAAAAAAGAAGGCGGCTGCAACCCAACCGTATTTTTCCCCATTTTCCACATATCAGATGCTTAACATCAATGTCCAGTAACGCATTTAAAACGCATTTTTCTTCCCTATTTAAACGTAAAAGGAAAAAAATGTGGAGACAGGTGTGAATGTTTAGCTTCGAATCGCCTATTCAGGACTGGAAGATATTAACTCCAGTCCAACTTTCCAGTTTCATTTGACCTGATTAGTCCTTTCTAAAGATGAGAGTTAGGAGAAAATATGAATTTTAGAATTTTTAAAAGTGGCAGCTTTCGCTTATTTAGACCTGAAAAAAAAAAATCAGTATCAAATGAGTAGTGGATTCTTGGCCACCCCCTTTCCGTATGAGGTATGCAAACTTGATATAATAAACTAAACTATATGATAAAAGTGAGCTCGTATTATTTGGAATGCAAGATTAAAAATGAATCGCATTTTTTCCTGGAAAATTCCAGCAAATATTTTACTTTTTTGCATATATTGGAAATGAGTTTCCCCAATATTGAAAGATTACGGCGAAATGGATTCTTCAATTCAAAATTTGTATCCCTTCAGAGGGGGAAGAAGAAAGCTCATTTTTCGGACAAGCCGCAGTTTGCATATTACTAAGTATGTAATAGATGACCATACCATATTTAAGAAAAAACTCATAAAGTATTCTGTCAACTCAGCTCTATAGCAAGAGGTTTAAGAGACACTTTTTAGAAAGACTGGTAATAACGGAAGGCTATAAAACAAGAAGTCTTTCGCATAAAGTCCCGTAAATATTGAAAGATTGGAAAAGCAATAAAGTAGTCATAAGCTATTATTGCTGGCTTTATATCATTTTAACTTATCTCTGTCAACTATATGAAGTTTACAGCGAGGAAAGTAGTATTCTAGTAAACTTTTTTATTATAAATCAAGTTTTTATTTGTACAAAATCAACAAGGGAATTATTAAACATTTTGTTACTTAGTAAAAGAGATAAATTAAAACAAAATACTTAATTATATTTTATATATAGTTTAAATCTTTCCATAATGAAGACAGTAACTTTGACTTAATAAAGAGCGACGTGTTTCTCACATTTATTTTGTCTCTTAGCCCCGTCATATGGAACTGGTAGTCGTAGCAACTTGGGATAAAGCTCACACAATCTCAAATTAAAAGTTCTAGGGCTCTTTGTAAGGATCGAAACAGATTGAAGGGGCACTGGGCCCTTGGTACCCCCGTAGACCTGCATGTCATCCAGATAAAATTTAAGACAGAAACTTTAGTCAGAACAGTAAAAAAAAGTGTAAACATTTCGGCACTGGGTGATCAGTACGGCTCCAGGTTTAAAAATCACATATTGTACAATAAGTATACATAATAGAGTCTAGGCTATATGGATATATTTAGAAAAAAGGTGGGCAAAGTTTGAATTCTGTCCCAATTCTCTAAGAACGACTCCTGAAACACAAGGGTCGTTTAATTAGAAAACAAGAAGCTTTTTTAAAAGTACTAAAAAACTTTAGCGTAAAGAGCCAGGTGTTGAAGAGGGGACAATCCCTTTAATATGCGTAATAATTTCTGTTCGTTTTCAGTTTTAATACTGCTGCTTACCTTCAGTTGAAATTTTTTTTTTTTTTATTAAATTCGTGATCATTTTGAATAGTGCCAGGAAATCTGGCCCCACCTCCACGAAGAAATCCCCCTCCCCACGGAAACATCTCTAAACAGTTCAATCCCGGTGAAAATTTACCCCTGATAATTGCCCTAAACAACTCCACGCTTAAAATTGAGATGGAAAAGAGAAAGCAAGACATACAAAAAGAATTTGTTTAGGAATTCTAGAAAATTCCCCAGTGTACAATTTCCCCTGACAAGTTTACCCCCTGGAAACCCCCCCCCCCTTGAAAATTCCCTCGTGGAAAACCCCCCATCAGAAAGTTCACCCCCCCCCCCATACGAAAAAGTTTACATACTTCCCAATAACAAATACTATGCGTAAACAATGAGGAAATTTTATAACTTAAAGATCTTTACCCTGGGGCTGTGGGGGGTCATGTTAAATCTACAGGAATAGTTATCGGGCCTTATAATTACGATGAACAAAATGGCTATCTCAAAATTCTGATCAGACCATTTTGAGAAAAAGGGGCGGGGGTCCTAGTTCCCCTCCAATCTTTTGATCACTTAAAAAGGGCACTAGAACTTTTAATTTCCGTTCGAATGAGCCTGGGAAAAAATAAAAATACATAAATAAATAAACACGCATCTATCTTTCTTAATACACAATTCCACATTTCTGCAAATACAAGATTGAAACCGCTAACTTAGGGTTTTCTGATACGCTGAATCTGATGGTATGAGTTTAATTAAAATAATATGACTTTTCGGGGGTGTTTCCTCCTTTTTTCGAAAACCCGGCAACTTTTCTCGGGATCGTAGCCTTTAATTGGTAAGACTAAACTTAATAAAACTTATATATTGAAAATCAGCATAATAAGACGATTCTTTTGATATATCTAATGGCATTAATTCCGTTTTATAGTTTCGGTTAGATTGAGCCGGGTCGCTCGTTACTTATGGTTTGTTACCACAAACTGTTTGAGAATACGCTACAGTTTGTTTTGTCCTTTTATGCCTGATGCCCGGCAGGATCTAGAGCACAGTTTATATAATTAGCAGTATGATCTTTCCCTATCTCACCCATTATAAGAACCCGGACCGAGCTGCGAGTGCTCCAGAGAACGTATAAACATAAGCGGCATTAGATCTTTTCACGGGTAGACAAAGAATAATCACCTACGGAACAAGTACTGACAAAACCACTTGGCCGGCTCACCAATAAGTGGACAATAAGTGCACAAATAAGTGGGAGGAGCTTTTTGTTCGCACCGAGAATGAAGAGCCAGAAATCATCTGCGGTAAACTTACTGGATAATTATATAAACTGTGATCTAGAGCTAATAGATAAAAGTTTCAAAAAGGGGGAATTTTGTTAGGTTTGTGAGGGTCAGTCCCACCCTGAACTTTCGTATATCTGGTCTTATAAGTTTAATTTCATCTTAATTTATGTTCGGTTTAGGTTTAGTTTTTTCATTCTTATTGATTTGTGTTCGTTTAAGTTGGATTTATTATACGAGTTAACTTCTGCTTAAGTCAAGTTTTAATATTACTCCTTAATTTTCGTTCAAACACTTTGTTTTTGCAGACACAAATAACCGGTGAATGTTTGCACATCCGTGCAGGTAACTTTCATTGCAACAAAAACTCGTGATTCTAGTTCATATGGTATTTGATGATTTGGAGTGTTTACAGCGGAACCGCACGTCAATTCTAGATATTACTTTCGGTTCGACTTCTCGTTGAGAAGCGAAAAGAAAATCTCAAATCAAGAAATTTTTTCAAATATTGCTTTCATATTTGTCAATATTTGTCTTATCCTTTGAAAAAGGTTTTCATCCATCTAAGCAAAGTGGATGGAACGTTGGACTTGCAATGCTATGTTCTTTGGGGTGGACGGGGTTTCAAGTCCCGGTATCGCCAATCCTTTGGCTGGGTGTTGGGGTCAGTACTGTGACTCTGTAAGCTCAGCCGCCGTGAGTTTCAGGATCTTACGCTTAAACAAATTCCCACGAAACAACTGAATTTCAGATGCAAGGGAGGTGTAAAACGCCTGGTGCTGCTGCAGGTAAGAAGCCTACTTATTATTTAGAAGGCGTCATAAATTTGCCTGTTATCCATTTCAACCGTTTGTCATTTTCGTTAATAATCAAGTTCTAGTTTTTTCCACCAAATGCCGCTTGATTCCACTTATATTTTCTAATATACCCATATCAATAAATCCGGAAGTGATAAAAATATGCTATATACGTACTTTTCCCTATGAACGGTTACAATTCTTCATTGTGTCCCCATTTCTCATAATTTCCTAAAAATATCTGGCAGTAAGCCAGTACATAAACCTTATATATTTTTCAATATCAGAGAGTATTTCAAATCTTAGACTCTTCCACTATAGGTCATAATTATATTTTTGGCAGTCTCCACCTGATCCATTCCGGTCCATCTACCATATTGTGTCGTGGATTTCGTTCATTTCTTCTATAAACGCATCTAAGGGATGTTGGAATAAATGCGATTATCTAAGCTTTACAATTGGTTAACCTTGCCAAGAGGTTCCGATATCATAAGAATCTAAATAACAGACTTTCCCCTAGGGACATAAAAATAGAGAGAATTTTTTCAACAGTTTTTCTCCATCTGGAAGTGAAATATCTACACAATGCGTATTCTTTATTCTAATAGCTTGTAAATAAAGCATAATTTTTAATTAAATTTAAAATTTTGAATTCAAACCTGACTTTAGCAGCAGCCCAGTCCTTAGCTTTTGAACTGAAATCCCCATAAAAACTTAAATAAATGAATTTATTCTGCAAATAAACATACCAAGCTTTAAGTACTTAGGACACTAAAAAAATGACTTTAATTGGAATGAATTCATTCATTCCAATTATTGTCGTCCAATAATTATCATTACATGGCTATTTATTTATAAGTGAGTTTATTCATTTAATTGGTCAAGCAAAAACCTGAACAACTATTTATGTCGTAAAATATTAGGAAAACGCGGGAACTCAATTTTAATGTGGAAGACCTCCATATGCAGTTATACAGCTTTACCACTTAGTGGGTGCCAAGTTTGAAAATAAGGAACGTGAGTAAATAACTGGCAGAAAATGGGCGAAAAAATATATTGTCACAGAGCTCTAGGAAGGGTATATTTCCTGTGAAAACATTCACTAATCATTTCTGGCGATGTCTGGGTTTGCATTGATAATCATCAAATATTATTATGCGTATAAGCGTGTAGCCGAATCTTTCAGAACATAGTTTGAAACCAAACAAAAGAGAAGAACTTCACAGAAGCACTGCACGAGAGGAATTACTTTAAACACTTCAGAAATCCGTATATAAATGATTTCCAAGGTCCCTAGAAACACGTTATACTATATTAAAATTGTCCGAGTTCCACTTTTTGGTATTATAAACCTAGTTTTTCTGATTCCCATTTCCACAAGACAAAGCATCGTAAGCATGTTTCCTGTTCCAAGCCTTTTGCTACCCAATAGAAGATGAAAACAAGCGCACATGCCATTGATTAGATAAAAATCGAAGCTGTGCGTTAATATGTTTATTATGAAAATTATTCAAGATTAAACTCTTCAAGTTATTAATTAATTGAATTATTTTCAAGGATGTTTTTTTTTAAGTACCAGTTATTATATTTTGTTACATTTATCCCATTAGTGTTTCAACTTCATTCACATATCACAAGACTCCCTATTTTCTTCTTATTCCAAAAGCATCAATTTCATTACTTAATTTCTGTCATGTACAAATACTAAGTATATTGTTTTGCTCCGGGCACCAAAAATAACTCCAAGACACGACATATTCAAATGTCATAAAACCTCTCTTGAAATACCACCCTGTTGGCTTAATGACCCTGTTTAGCTTAACCTCTTGATATATGATAAACAATTAAACTATCCTATACAGCATAACCAGGATAAACAACTCTCAGAGTAAAAAAAAAAAAAATTATATTAAGACATGTTTTCCTTAAATGATTATTTGCAGGTTTCTGAAATATTTATGAATTTTTACGAGTAAAAAGCGTTTACAAGTTTATCGAACTAGTTTCTGCTTATTTTCTTTTCATGATTCTGCGTGGCAACAATAGTAAGACATTGCGCATGGCTTATAACCTTCATAATACCGCAAGAAAAATCGTAGAAAGCCTTCTTTTTTGGAATTAACAAACCAAATACCAAACCAAGGGGTAAAAAAAAAGTCATTGTAATGTCCTTGGTACTCCAAAGTAATCTTATAGGGTGAGTAGTTTTCACATGGTATGTAACTTTCATCTTCACTCTTTTCAATAGATTCCAACAGATTTTTTTTTAATGCTGGAGTGCTCCTTTAAATATTAGTGTGATAGCTAAAGATTAAGTAAAGATGCAAAAAATCATTTAAAGAAACTGTCTTTTTGGTTTACTTAGGATAAAGAACCTGTGAGCTTCATCGTGTTGAATATCCTGCGGATCCAGAAAAAAAATGATAATGTTTAGAATCATCAAGGAGCTCAGTCATAAGGTTAGACCAAAGAGAAACAGAGGGGTCACTTGGAAGAAAAAAGTCTTTCAACTCAAAATTTTCGTTCTTTTCACTGGCTTAAAGTTTCACACAGTTGAAATCTGTTTGGACAAGAGGACCAATCAGGCTTTAAAATAGTGGGGTTATTTGGGTTCCCTTTCTGGGATACGCTTAAGGATTAATGTAACTGGCTTACGAAAATACGTCAGAGACGTAAATCATGAACTAAAACACATTTTTAATGATGCAATTATAAGAGGGTAATCTCTTGCTTTCTTTGTGATTAAAGTAACAGCTTTAACATTCTTTATAACTTGATTCTACTTTTTTATGTTTTATCTATGTCGTGCTTTTTGGAGCGCTTCGAGAGAAATATTTCAAAGAACTCATGAGATACTGGTATTGGATTACGTTGATTTTTTCTTTTTTAATATAAGATGATAAATGGGAACAATTGAAGCTGTAGTTTTCGCAGCAAGGACGTCGCATATTATGCCCTTTTCGACTAACCCTTTTTAGGAGAAAACTATGTAAATGGATACAAATAATATTATTAATAAGTAAGCCCTGCATCAACCCACCCAGGGGCGGATCCAGGATTTTTTTTTGGGGGGGGGGGAATAGTCTGATCCGAAAAAAAATTTAGGGGGGGCAAAATAGGTTGATCCGATAAAATTGCGTTATGAGCGAGTTTAATTAACGCAAACTTGAGTTAAAAGTTAATTACACTACTTTAGAATCCGCTGGGGGAGCACCCCCCTCGCCCCCTGGATCCGCCACTGAATCCACCTGAGCCTACCTACTCCTCCTCCTATGTTCCAACCAGTTTAGAGCTTGTGATTCTGTTCTCCTACCTCCCCCTAAGAAAATCAAAAGGTTTTTAGGTTGTTTTCAATAGTTTTATCACGCTTAAATCTGGATCATCCGGCATTTCTTTTATCACCTAATGGGGTATTTCAAGCTGTTGCACATAGGGATGTACGGAGGGGCAGGGGACGTAAACCCATTCCTGACATCCTAAATTTGTCTGAATTTCTGGGAAGTTCTTATTTAACTTATCAAAGTTAACTTGCTTTTTAATATTGGGGTTCCCTCTCTCGAACAAAATTGATGTGAACGCTCTTAGTTCCGCATACTCCACTACCTGATGTGGATCTCAGAGTGCCACTTTTTCTACCAAACTACGCCTCCTCTTGTCACGTATAGCATACTCCATCCACGTATAATCGCGTGCCACCCGGTGTACACGACGTTTTAAAGTAGACAACCCCTTGGGCTACTTAGATTGACAAGATGTGTGGATTTTCCACAAGAAAGGTAGAAAAAACGAGAAATGGCATGACTCAAACAGATATATCAATAATCATTTAATTAGATGCTATTCTGCCTTGAACACTGCTTAGAAAAGTCAAAGGAAAAAAAAGCATTTGTTTATAGTTGATTTGGTAGGTATCCATAAATTCCCATAAGCGAATCGACAGTAGAGAGAATCAGTGACAGTTTAGGCGGAAGTTTCGAAATTTATTGGGTCCAACGGTCAACCGAACAACAGGACGGAAGATAGCCAAGGCTTTGTGGGACGTAGAATTTCTAAGCGCGGGAAACCGTAGAAGAAATCTGGTTCAGAGGCTAAATTAGGGAGAGTTCCTGCTTGTGTAGTTGTAACAGGATAGCCTATCTGGAAAAGAATCAAATATCTAATCAACTGTGAATTTCAATCAACGTTATAAATATTTATTTTCTTATTGTGCTTGAAATAAAATAGAAAATCAAACTTTGTATCCATTCTTACCAAGGGTAATTGCAGAATTGTTTTTGAAAGATACTTAAAAAGGCTAATTATACATAAATTATAGAGGCAAAGATCTAAAATCTTGGAACTTGGGAGAAAGAAGTCATGAGCTTGGAGGTCCTATCCCTTCTATGTTTTTTGGAGGTGGTTGATACTTACTGGAGGGTCATTGAGAAGTCCGAGTGTCCTCAAACTTGCAGGGTCAAGACTGCAAAAACAACGTTTCACACCATCTCAAAAAAATTTAGCTTAGCTTTTTTTCGTTTCTTATAGATGGAGAATGTAAATCCTGACTTGGCTAAAACAACCACCTCTACTACAAACAACTCACAACAGCAATAAGGCTCCATAGGTAGATGGTTGGGCATGATCCTCCTCCACTCCAATCTATTGAAAGCTTCACATTTTACCCCCCTCCATGAAGTTACAGTTTCTTTTAAACACTACCATACGACCTCTTCTCACTCCGTTCGGGAACGACTAAATGTAACAATATTTTAGCGGCCCGCATGTTTAAGCGTGAAAGTTCAAAAGTTTAAGGGGAACCCAAGACCTTTTCAAAGAGGAACGGGCATACATAAAGAGCAATTACTAAAATTCAATGGTAAACAGTGTGCTTGAATTTCATTGTTTACGCCTGTGATATATTTTCGTGAGCAGATCAAACAGTTTCTTGTTCATTCGAGAGGCAAACAATCCCTCCCTCTTAAGAACTTGATTAATTTTTATAAAATATAATATATAATATAAAATATGAAAAGATGTTCGTCACAAAACTGAAAAATCAAACCCAGTAAAAACATTTAGAAGTCAAATTTCCACCTAATTGGCTTTTTGTGCGAAAATTTAAGTCATTAAGAAGAGAAGAGTTTTTTTTAAGTCGCAAAATTGTTTTTAAGTAGTCCCTCTGTTTCTTTTTGTACGACCCTGTTGAAGTTTTCCCACATAAGGGAAATGGGTAATTGGGCACTGTATGGGCCTTTACAAGGAAACCAGTCACGAAAAATCCGTTTTTGACGGGTTAACAGCTATAGAGTAATACAATGATAGCGTGGTTTTCACTGCTTATACGATATTTAAACTGTTGTTTTTTGGGGTTTAGGGGGGGAGGCAGGTAGCTAGGTTACATATTTAATATATGATATGCTTTACCCCCCCTCCTCCCTTAATGTGCAAATAAATACCCCAAATTTGTTTATAAACTACTATATACTTATCCTATTTTATTTATTTCATTAGCATTAACCAAACTTCACCTTTTAGAAAGGCCAATATAAAGCCCAAGTACCGGGAAATGTTTGAAAAAGGTATTCTTTTAGTTAGCTGATTCATGTAATACAGACTGAAAAAAAACCTCTTGAAAGAGACAAGTTACTGGTTATAAATTGTTTTGAACAAAACGTACAAAAGCTTAAAAGGTGAATCAGAAGTCAAACAATGTAAATGAAACACAACAGAAATTTCAAGAACCAAAACAATATACAAAATTCTCACAAGAAAAGGGTGATTTTTATTCCCAATGCCTCAAAATTTTGCATTCAGTATGAATTATTGTCAAGGCCGTATCTGGGACTCTTTCAGGGGGGGGGGGGGATACAAAAAAATTAAAAATCAAATAGAAAATTTCCTAATATGCATTATTGTTGCGTTTTACGAGTCGGAAGAAATTTTGAGGGGAGGTTCAAACCACCCACCCAACTGGACACGGCTGTCATTACTGTCCATCCCAGGGGACAGCCGAGGCTTTACCCTATCAGGCACCTTTTTTTATAATAATTAAATTATGCATTCCTGTATTTCAAGAAATTTATCTTCTCTGCTGAAATTAGTCGCCAAACCAATTCAAAAAGGCCACATGGAAGTTTTTCTTTCTCCGCAATTAAACCGAAGTCCTGCGGATCTCAGAAAATTGTTGATTAACTCTAGTCTTAAGCAAACAGTCCTAGAGACAGGAGGGCAAATCGTTTAACTTTTATTACTTGAAATTCTTTGGTCCAAATTTCAAGTCCCCCAGCGTTTGTTTGTAAAACACACAAGACAAGAGAAGTTTTCCTATTAAAAGACAGACTGCCTAAATAACCACGAAAAACAACTTCAGAAATTTTAAGCAAACTCGGGTACCAATGTTAGGTTAGCTCAAGAATGCATAATTGCTGAAATATTCCTGAATAATAAGTTAATTAATGAGTTACTTTGAATCTTGGAAGAATATGTAAAATAATACAAAAACCTAATCCCTTTTATTGTTAATTCATGGAAAATTTCGAGGACCTCTAAGAAAAGGGTAGAATTACAAACTATAAAACATGAAAGCTTCTTTGTAAGAGAAAGTAAGGTGCACCAAATCAAATATCCTCTTAGGATTCCAGGCAAATGAAGATGTTGCATATTCATAGTGTTTCATTCAATATTGGCACTATTCTTACAAAAGGGGATGATACGAAAATTTCAAGGAATAGAAAATCAGTGATCCAAAAAAATATGTGCAGGGAATAATACACTGGAAAGAACATTATGAAAGCTAACAAAAAGAACATCCCATTTGAAATGAGCGATTTTCTTCGACATAAAAAAAACCCAGAAACAATGAGCGGAACCACCTAAAATCAAAACATACTATGTACTTTAAACCTATGTATTTTGTACGGCTTTAATTTAAAAGCACCGGGTGTGATTGTCAACGCGGCTTTGACGATTAAAGATGTCTTAGAAACTTTTAAATGCATCCATAGTGATTTTCTTCAGGCACTTACTACTTCTATTCTGTACTTGAGTCAGCGTACTTGCTGGGGGATATGAAAGAACATGGAGAGGAAACTTTGACAAAAACTGTATTTCCCTGCAGGCGCCTCCCAGACTTTAAGAAACGCCGGCTCAAACAAACTATAACACAGAAATCACAATAAATAACCATGTCAAACTCAAAACCAGCAAAAATTAAAATGAGTAGGGCCAACAACCCCCATGCATTCACAACACCAGAGCATAATTTGCACTTTACTGAAAACAAAATACATTTTAAGTGTTTTTACCTTTTTTGACTTTAATACATAGAAAATTATTAGGAGTTTAAGGAATAAATATCAGTATATGTATATTTTACTGACAATCCACGGTCATTTGTTTTTTTTTCAGTAAAGTCTAAATTACGTTGTGGTCTTGAGAAGGCATGGGGGTTGTCAGCCATACATATACTAATTTTTGCTCGTTTTCAGTTTGAATCGGTTATTTATTGTAATTTCTGTTCGTTTTGGGTTTCATTTATTTATGGCTGGAGGCCGGGATACCCTCCTTACTTTCGAATTTTAAAAAGGGAAACTAGAACTTTCAATTTTCAATCGAATGAGTCCCTTTCGAAGTTTCTACGACAACTCCTTCTATACAAAGTGCCCTATGGTCTGAAATTGCGCTGCCTATGATTGAAGACATATCTAAGTCCTGTAATGCGCTAAGTCACATATAGCTATGCCACATAAGCAGAAATAGATTAGTCACAGGCTACATTTTAAAGAAAAATTGTAGTGTAACACTTTTTTTTGGCGAAAAATACAATGTAATAGATAGATAGATAGATCGTGTATTTCAAAAAGCCCAAGAGCCATATACACAAAAAAAATATTAAAATATAAAAATTACAACAGACCAAATTAAAAACACACATTAACATGAATAAATACCTAAAAAAACCTTATGTTAAAAAACAAAAAAAAAAAAAAAAAAAAACTTTAATTCCATATAATTAATAATAATTAATTGTAAAAACATTTCCTTCTTTTTAATCCCTTCTCTATGTACGCACCAATACGAAATATTGTGGTTGGATACTACTTTGTAAGATATTTGGAAGCAGCAAAACAATCCCATGTAAGTAATTTTCCCTTAAATCAGAGAGCACCGGGCACTTTCGGAGAAAATGGTCCAAATCTTCGTCCTCATCCCTACAAAGAGGACACACATACCGACCATCTTGATGTACTATCCCCCTGTCGAACACCATTTGTCTACTCTGGATTGGAAGGCAATTCGCCCTAAGCTGAATCCATCGACATAAAATCATAGCCGGTAAATTGAATTTAAAATAAATTTCCTCTCCAAAACTAGGTTTAACCTGATTATAATGATTCAATGTAGCAGGATTTAAAACCAGCCCTTGCCAATACTGAATTTCTTGACCCTCTAAGATAAATCGTACCTGGCTTACTAAATTTGTTGGTAGATCAGGGGAACCAAGACCGTCATTCCATAAGTAAGCCATTCCCACACTTTCTAGTAATGACCTAATTTGGGATTGCCACGACCTTTTCGAATCATAGCTCAACATCTGATAATAAGCAGCACTTACTAGTCTGTCTTCATTGCACCTAATGATCTTCAACCAAAATCTAAGCATCAAAATAGACCTACTTAGTTTTAACGAAAACAGGCCCATATCAACTTTCAGAACCTGTGAATGAGTTGTCTGATGTAATCCAAATAGTCTTTTATAATACCGGAGCTGGAGGGACTCCAACTTCTGTGCCGCTTCTCCGCCCCAAATCTCCACTCCATACTCTAATACTGGTAAAATTTTTGTATTAAATATTCTTTTGTGCATTTTTAGGTTTTTAATTCCCATTATCGTCGGATTTCTAAAAATTGCAGACATGGCCACTTTACCTCTATTAATTAATTCATCAACAATATGTAACATGTAACAAACAAGTTTCTTGACAATTTTTAAATATAAGGCAGACAAGTGGTAGAAAATAAACATTTTGCCCACCTAAGAGCTTTGTTTTGGAAAGAAAAACTAATGAAAAAAATTGAAAATAACGGGCATTTTTTGTATAAAATAAAATAAGTATGATACCAGTTATAACCCAAAGTTGACTTATTACCGATCAACAATCTAATAATTTGCGATTAAATTAATCCCATTAAATGACTAAATTAAAATGAATCAAAACCCGAATATTTTGCACTTTTTCTTATAGAATATCAGATATGTCTTGTAATTGCGACATTTTTTTTAACCTGCCCCTTCTCCAATACATATTTTGCACTTCCAACACAAATTTCTATGCAAGTGCCTGACCTGTAATAAAGATTATCAAAATCCGTCAACATTGTATTTACATTTGGGAGAAACTTTGAAATCAGGCGACTTGGATGAACCTTAGGTTTCGACCATGTTATTTAATTAATTTGGTACAAGTAGAATTTCTCTTTTTCTTTCTAGTATGAATAGAACCAATCAAAGGAAGACGCTGGCAAGAATCTTTTCCAAATGTTTTGAATTTACCGCCCTTTTTAAATTTGGCCGTGCAGGACTAATTTATCCTTTTAACTGTCCTTTTTCGTTACCTCCTTACAGATTTTAAATTATTACCGGACATCTTATACTAGAGCTTTCAATCCGGGGAAGTAATTCCAACAAGGGTTTATGTTTCTGGGGACGCAATAAGTTGTGAAATAAATGAGGGATAACAGTACCTTTAAAACTGTGAAACTACCACGCCTCATTGGTTAAAGTTGTTTCCTTTGAGTTTTCTTAAACTCGAAAAAAAAACATTTGGCCTGTTTTTTCCTGAAAAAAGTTGGTTTCTGATCGGTCTAATTGTCAAATTAAAGTCATTGAACAATCGATTGGGAAGATTTAATATACTATTAATCAGGGCTTTGGTGGGCTGCCATTTTACTTCCTAGAGGAAAGAGGGTGTCCTCAAAATACACAAGTTGTACAATGAATCGGAATGCTCCAATTAGTCCAAAATTACCCTATTTTATGGGTTTCTTTTAAGTTGGTATACATCAATGGGGGAGGGGGAGGAAGGGCCTATGGATTAAGAGACATTCAGCCTGACAAAATATGCATAAATCCGCACTTTATCTACTTAAAATATCCCAAAGTTAAATTTCGTTTAGCTGAGCTCTCTTCCCAACGAGATTAGTTAGATATACACCTCCGATATCAAATCTCGACATTTGCATCGCAAGAAAGCCATGGAAGAGGTCCTCTGGTTTCCCTCAAATGTTGATCTAAGTCTGACCCTGCGAAATATTTGCGAGAGTATTTTTTAAACAGGTTTATAAGAGTTTGTCTCGCGAATCTATATCAAAATCGATATTTTTTCTATAAAGCTTAATCTTCTGCTTTGATGTTAAAAAACGTCAAAAGTTGGCAAAAACTAAAAAATATAGTATAGCCAACAGTACAAAAGTATATAGCCAACAGATTTTATAGTACGAAATATACCGAATAAAACCACAAAATTTGCTAAAATTTGTAGCTAACAAATGAATTTAGTAATCAAACCGTCCAATAGAACGATCGTTAAGCAAACGGCACGGAAACCATTGTCAACAGTGACCGAGAATCTAAAGAACTGTACAATATTACAAATACTCTGGTTCTAAATATTTAATAGTCAGTAAGTTTGAAGGAAAAAATCAAGTTAGTGACATAGGACAATTTGTATCATTTTAGAACAAGGGGGAAAACACTCCCGAAAAGGTGCAATTTTTCATGAAAATTACGCCGTCAAATACAATATGTCTAAAAATCCTTCAGTGGAGAGCTTCATTGCCTTTACCTAAAACAATCCAAAATTGCTTATTTCCCCGTGCTGGATCAGTGTTAATTATTTCTTTTTCTTCAACCAAAGGTGATCGTAGACATGCCATTGAATACAGGGAGGAGCTAGTGTGAGCAAAAATTGGAAGTTCTAGCACCCTTTCGAAGCAACATAAGACATGCTGTCACAGTAAAATATCGATTTACTACCATTTTGAATCACAAAACAACAATTTTGCCGCATATTTGGCCAAAATGCTTCGAGCGATTATTCTGAGATTGTTAATCAATTTGAAGCTATCCAAATTTTTCTGTATCCTCTTCCCTATCTCTGAGATCCCACTCAGGGACGTACGCAGGACCCCCTGAGATCCCACTCAGGACCCCCGAAATCTCACGATTTTTTTTTATTTTCCCTTAATTTTCTGATTTTTCTCACAGAATAATGGGTTTGAAGGATTTGCCTCCCCCTCCGAAACAAATTCCTACGTAAGTGCCTAACCCCACTGCCACCCGATGGTGCATTAGCCCCTAATATGCAGTCTATACAAATGAACTGGTACTTTTGGCAATGATTCGCCAGCACCATTCTATTGAGCTAACTCATTTGAGCTTCATTCATTTATTTACAGCATCATGTGGGACTCCAACTATTAGGGTGGAGATCAGTAGACCTTTTTATGTTCCTCTTTCCTTTCATTTGAAAAATTTTCTTTTTTTAAGATTACTTAATAGCAAGAAAATATGATGTTCGGCCGAATTAGTCTTTCAGAAATGAAAACCACCAATCCTCATCTCAAGAATTTACACAATTCGAAGCCGCTTCGCTATCACCCGTCAACTTAAGCCTATTTGGATTTGTTTTAGTATTATTTTAGTGTAGTGAAACTCTCTGTTTTTTCCTTTTTGCAGTAGAAATTTGAGAATCATAGGCAACACGATTAACCCATATTAAAATAAGTATGATCTTGGCAATAGCAAAAGAAAAAATATGTCTTTCAATTGATAAGTCTTCATTCCTCTCTAATTTTCCAATATCCTTACATAAAAATAATACAGCACAAATGTTTAATTTTGATCTTGATCATTTTGTTCTGGTAGTTTAATGACAAAAATATCAAGCGTCTATTTTTTATGTTTATACCAAGGATTGTAAAATATATTTTATGGAAGACATTTATCGTATTTATTTGTGGCATCTCTTCTTGGGCAAGAATCGGTCATTAGAGATTACGACCGCCTAATGTCTAAAATGGCCAACATCAGGAACTAATTGTACTTTCTTAGCCTTGATAAAATGATAGCATTCTTAATCCGCATGAAACTTCAAAAGATCCGCCATATTTATTCCGATTGGTTTGGTATGGATTACTCTGGACTTCTTTTAAAAATTGATTTACGTCGCGGAGTTCTTCCTATTACATGCCTGTGAAAGAAACAAATATGCATGGCTCAAACTTGTGGTCGTAACAGTAACTTCTCGTTCTAATCTAGCTTACTTCGTGGCTTTAGCTCCAACGATCAAACACAGCTAATATTACGTTCGAAACTTATGTCTAGAAGTTGCAACGTGACGCTGACCTAAATCTTACTGTAGCAACAGGTGCTGGTCCCACCCCTACACCACAAGTTCAAATATGTGTAAAAATGAATGAACATACTCATTAACAATGATACGATGAAACGACTTTAGACACAATTATGCAGTATTCGTTATAATATTTGTTTTATACTTTTTTCCCTTTATTGTTTGCATATTGTTTTCCCGCTCTTATTTACACTAGCCCATGTTAGGAGGGAGGGGGGACAAAACTTGATCTGGAAGGAAAAACGTTGGTGCTAAAAAAAAAAGTTTAAGTTTTTTATCGTTATACTCTCTTGTGGACTGGTCTATTAGCTCTGAACTCATTAACATAGAATTTTCACTGATAAATAATTACTGTACTAATTTTCTCACTCTTTCCCCCCCCCCCATTTTATGTTCTCAAAAACACAATCTTCTAATGGTTTTTAGTGCTTAGCTAATTTTGTTTAGCAAAATAAAAATATTGTGCAACTAAATTTAAAAGTAGTTATGAAGCAAATAAACGCCGTGAAAAGTAATTTTACTGACTTGTTTATTCGGCCCTAAATTTTATTGTTTCATCTGACCTACTTTTGGCATTTAACAACAACTCAAAAGTTTATGGCCAGGAATAATAGTAATTAAATGTTTGTTTTGATTGGGCTTCTTCGAAAAGTTTCTTTGGAAACAATAGAACGAGTGGTATTGCTTCAACTATTATTTACCTTATAGAAAATTTTCTATAGATCCTGTTTTTAATCAAAGTAGGTATGATGCATTCTAGTATTTCATGCACAGAAATAATTATTACAACAAGGGACCATTACAGAGAGGCCATGGGGAAGATGGCCCCACGGAGAAACAATAAAACACTTTACTTTGAGTCCTGGGCCCCTGTGTATTTGCCGCTCTTTGTCCTTGGAAGGACTTATCTACACTAATTCACTTTTTACTTTAATGAAGTAATTATAACGTAATGGCACATATAAAATGACTTAGTTTTACTATCATTACACCGTTTTATTTAAAATTGCCCCCCCCCCCCTAGCAAAACCCCCTGTCGGCATTCTTGCATCATAGCAACGCTTTTTTGTCACCTCACAAGTAGCTTAGTAGACATAGGCGCAAATAGACACTGGCTCATAGGTTCAAACACTTTTTTTGGCAACTGTATTCCATTCTGATCGAAAAATTCCTCGTTTTTATGCTATTTTGTGTTTATAAATTGCACTTGACTTAAATTATGCCAATGATTTAAAAGACATCCAAGCCCTTTCGTATAGATGTTATGCCAGTCCTGGTTTAATCTCTGTTATTACAATAGAGCATAACATAACGAGTTCTAAATCATCAAATTTTTCACAAAATCCACGCAAACAAAACAGGATTAGGAGAACAGCAATCCCTAAGTAGCCTGCAGAAAATAAAAGACTAGTTTATAAGGTTCTCAATAGTCTTTCACCGACCATGAAATTAGTAAATTTTACTATACAATTCTAATCCTCAAGCAAGCTGAGTTTTCAGTGAAGCAATAGTTTTTTCAGAATTCTACAAATAATACCACGAGTCAGTTTATTTGAAACAGTTTCTCAGATAAATGCTGTATTAACTGCGAAGCAATTGTATTTGCTCGTTTTTAGTTTCAACTTTGCTCTTTACTTTCACCAGGAAAATGTTTTTTGTTTTTTTATAAAGACCATGAGAAAAGACCTTGAAGCTATAATATAACAAGGGACTCGATTAATTTTTTTTTATTTTTTTTATAGAGCGTGAGCCGAGATTTGACTCACTTGTATTGGATGAAAAGAAACGAAGAAGAAAATACTTGCACGGAACAGCAAACATTCCAAATTCGAATAAACATCCTATATATAGTTTTTTTTTTTTAAACAGAATGACAAAAATTAAGCAATGTTTGCATCAAAATAACTTAAGAGTTCTAAGAATTCCAACCTAGAGAGTCCACGCTTATTTTATATTAATATCATTATTGAAGCTATTTAAAAAAAGATCAGTAAAAACAAAACAAAATTTGTTTCGGAAACTTCCCTAATAAAGAAGAAACTAATTGAACTTGTGGTCCTCCCCCTTCGTGATATTTAAGTTTTATTATTCAAAATTTTACGTGTATTCGCCTGAAGGAAGCTTAAAAGGCCATTAACTTGGTATTTCTTGGGATTGTCCTCTAGGCATATTTTACACTAATGGAAAATGTTATCTGAATACAACGTCCTTTATAAAATGTATGACATCATTGCAATACTACAATGTATCTTTTTTAACATGACGTCATTCACGTGAAAAATGTCCTTTTTTTTAAAATTAAGACTATAAAGTATAGTCAGCCAAACGGTGCACATTTTTCACAAGACCAACCAAAATATTGCCATGCTCCACCGGTGAGGCCTGTGCCCCACGTTGGGAACCACGACTCTCGAGCCCCGATTCTGGATAGGCTCAATAAAATAAAATAAATACATTATTTTTCTGACAGCACCACCAGGGCACAGTAATAAAAATACATGAACCCCAATTTTTTTGCAAAGAATCTTAAACCTACCACACGTACTTGCTTTCACTCAGAAGGCGCAATAATAAAGCATTGATTATATATTAAGGTAAAACCATTAAATATGTAACCGTAATAAAGAATTGAAATCTGTCGTCATACCTTTTAGTTCGATTAAAGCGTATTGATATTAGGACTGGTTAATACGTGGTGCTTATAACAAAGTAGCGATACTTTTGGGTATCGCATCTAAGTACCGATGTGGTAAAAAAAAAAGTATCGCAGCTTTTTGATCCCCGACGATTTTTATTGCGCGCATACAATTTGTGAACTTCTACTGCAAAAAGAAGCTACTGTGTATTGTGGTTTTACGCTTACACGATCAGAAAACTGAAACTATCTAAGGTTGTTAGCATCACAAAAACACGGCTACAATAAAAAAAAAACTTGTATTTACATTCATTGGAATTATGTTATATTTTTTCTTACAATTTCTAACTTCAAGTTACCCTAAACATAAGCCTACAGGTATCAAAACCAAATTATTATATATCCAACTTCTGACAGCATTGTTCGTTACAATTCTTAAAGTTGTAACTCAACAGAAGCTGCCGCTTCTAGCATTATGTTGCCACGCAACACTTGGGTATTGATACTTTGAGAACTATCATGTCGACCAATACATCATAGGTTCACTCAGTTCTACTTATTACTGTTGTCACTTTAGACTTTAAAAAAAGATACGTGATAACACCATTTGTCATAACTTTATAAGTTACAGCGGAACTAAGTTACAGCTTCCTGCTTCACGTTGCCCTACAACGTAGGGCTAGTAATATTTTTAGAAAGTATCGTATTGACAAATACTTTTTAGATATCGCCCAGTTCTACTTTTAATGCTAATGTCACTATAAACTTAAAAATTACACTTAGAAAAACAATACATCCAACTTCCAGTAATGCTGTTCGTTTCAACTTCAGAACTCAAGAAAAGTTACAGCTTCATCTTGGCTTTCAACATACAGGTATTGATACTTTCGGAAAGCCTCGTTTTGATTAATAATTTTTAGGTACTGCCCAGTTCTTCTTAACACTATAAACACTTTAAACTTAAAAAAAAGAACTCGTGAAACTAAAAAAATATACCCAGCTTCTAACAATACTGTTCATTTTAATTTCAGAATCTGCAAATCAATAGTATTTACAGCTCTAGCTTCGTGTTTTCAAACAGTTCGTGGTAGCGAACTGTAAGTAAGGAGCGACCCGGCTCAATAGTAACAGAAACTCTAAAAAACGAAATTTTAATACCAATAGATACATCAAAGGAATCAGATTTTTATGCTAATTTTAAATATATAAGTTTTATCAAGTTTAGTCGTACCCATCAAAAGTTACGCACCTGAGAAAATTTGTCTTATTTTTGAAAAAAAGAGAAAACAACCCCTAAAAGTCATAGAATTTTAATGAAAATTTCACCGCCAGATTCAGCGTATCAGAGAACCCTACTGTAGAAGTTTCAAGCTCCTATCGGCAAGAATGTGGAGTTTTGTATTTTTGCCAGAAGAAAGATCACGGATGCGTGTTTATTTATTTTTTTTTTCTTATTTTTTTCAGGGGTCATCGTATCGATCCAGTAGCCCTAGAATACCGTGAGAGGGCTCATTCAAAAAGAAATTAAAAGTTTTAGTGCCCTTTTTAAGTGACCAAATAAATTGGAGGGCAACTTGGCCCCCTCCTACGCTCATTTTTTTCCTAGACTCACCCAATAAAAATTTTATGATAGTCATTTTGTTCAGCATAGTCGAAAATCTAATAAAAGTGTCTTTGAGGATGACTTAATCCCCCACAGTTCCCGGGGGAAGGGCTGCAAGTTATGAACTTTGCCCATTGTTTACATTTAGTATTGGTTATTGGGAAGTATACAAATTCAGGAGGGATTTTTCTGGGAGGGGGGGGGGGCGGAGGAGGGGATTACGTGGGAAGATCTTTCCATGGAGGATGTTTCCTGGGGGGAAGAGACCTTTCTATGAAGGGGGCGCCGGATTTCCCAGCATTATTTAAAAAAAAAGACCAGAAATTAAATAAAAAAAACAAGTTTTTTCAACTGAAAATAAGGAGCAACATTAAAACTTAAGACGAACTTTTTTTCAGGGGTCATCGTATCGATCCAGTAGCCCTAGAATACCGTGAGAGGGCTCATTCAAACGGAAATTAAAAGTTTTAGTGCCCTTTTTAAGTGACCAAATAAATTGGAGGGCAACTTGGCCCCCTCCCACGCTCATTTTTTCCCAAAGTCACCCAATCAAAATTTTGAGATAACCATTTTGTTCAACATAGTCGAAAATCTAATAAATATGTCTTTGAGGATGACTTAGCCCCCCACAGTTCCCGGGGGAAGGGCTGCAAGTTATGAACTTTGCCCATTGTTTACATATAGTTTGTTTACATTGTTTACATTGTTTACATATGGTTATTGGGAAGTATACAGATTCAGGAGGAATTTTTCTGGGAGGGGGGGGGGTCGGAGTTGGCGATTACATGAGATCTTTCCATAGAGGATGTTTCCTTGGGGGAAGAGACCTTTCTATGAAGGGGGCGCCAGATTTCCCAGCATTATTTAAAAAACGATCAGAAATTAAATAAAAAAAACAAGTTTTTTCAACTGAAAGTAAGGAGCAACATTAAACCTTAAGACGAACAGAAATTATTACGTATATGAGGGGGTTCGCCCCCTAGTCCATACCTCGCTCTTTACGCTAAAGCTTTTTTTTAGTAGTTTCAAAAGAGCTATCTATTCTAATTAAAAGGCCTTGGTGATTCAGGGGTTTGTTATTCAAACAAAATTCGAACTTTAGCGTAAAGAGCGAGGTATTGGCTAGGAGGCGAACTTCCTAATATACGTAATAAAAACATACGAATATAGAAATTTGTTACGTAAGTTAATTCGTAAGTTACGTCAGAAAAAACTTTCGAGAAAGCCACTTAGCCCAAAAAAAATTATATGCAAATTTCGTTTTAATTATTCATGTACGCTGAGCCAAATCAAAGCTGAATTAATTCAAAAACGTTCAGAAATTAAATAAAAAAAACAAGTTTCATTAACTGAAAGTAAGAAGCGACGCTAAAACTTAAAACGAACAGAAATGATTTCGCATATGAAAGGGGTTGTCCCCTCCTCAATGCCTCGCTCTTTACGCTAAAGTTTGAATCTGTCTCACAACTTTATTTTTTAAGACAATAAAAATACTTTAGCGTAAAGAGCGAGGCGTTGAGGAGGGGACAGCCCCTTTCATATACGGAATAATTTCTGTTCGTTTTAATGTCGCTCCTTACTTTCAGTAAAAAAAAAACTGTTTTTTTCTTATTTAATACTCTACAAAATACATGTATTGATACATCTGGAAAATATCCTAAGGACCAACACTTTTAAGGTATTGCCCAGCTCTACTTAATGCTAGTGTTATTTAAAACATAAGAATGATACTTAAAAACAAACAAATATATTCAACTTCCAGTAATACCGTTCCTTACAACTTCAGAAGTTACAACGCAATGGAGGCTATAGCTTCTAGTTTTGTGTTGCCCTACAGCAATTGATACTTTTGGTAAGTATCACATTCGACCAATACTTTTCATGTATCGCCCAGTTCTACTTAATAGTACTGTCACTTCAAACTTAAAGAAGATGCTTAAAAAATGAATATATCCCACTTCCAGCAATACCGTTCGTGATATATTAACAATTTATAAATGAGACAAACTTTTAGAGTTTCGTTGGTTAGATGCGCTAGAATCTCATAAAAGTTTGTATTTTTAGTTGATGCTACGGTGTTGAGCCACTGTTAAAACTCATACACCCCTCTTAAGCACGTTGTTTCTAGATGTTTGCAACTGTTTAAAAAACTTCAGAAAGTGTTCCAAGATTCAAGGTAGTTTAAAGCAGTAAGTTATGAGAGAGAAAAATTCATTTTTATTAAATATCAATATTCACAAAAAAAACATATCAAACAGACCTACCACGTGAAAATCTATACAGATTTGTTTGTGGCAGGACTCATTATTTTACTCACTCATATATATATTGAAAAAAACTTACTCACATATATAACGTAAAAAAATAAATAAATAATGCAATCATATAAATAAATAAGAAATAAACCTCATGGGAACCGCAAACCAATCCTCACACAAGACAGAAGACAGAATACAGCCCCCTCCCCCCTCAGCCATCCCCATGGGCGCCCATAAGCTGAATTCCAGGGGGGGCAAACCTCGTCTAATTGCTATTTTTAATGCTATATAATAGAAATCTCGGAACAAAAATATAAAAATAAGGCAGCATCATTCAGCCAGGGGGGCAAGAGCCCCCCCCCTGCCCCCCCCCATATGGGCGCCCATGAGCCCCCCCCCTCAGCCATCCCTATTCATATAAGAAGAATTTTCCTTCTAAAACCGTTGTTAGACAAAGACAAAAATGCATTCAAATACAACAGACACAACTTTGTCGGTTTATTTTGTATTCTTAGTAATTATAGTATTTTTTTTTGTCAAGGGTCATACTGTTTCAGGATTACCGGCCATACACATGATACTGGCTCTGAAGAGAAAGTTTGATTAGATTGTTGATTATTTTTTCTCCATTTTTTTCCTAATAATCTCTCACAAAAATTCCATGTTTTAAAGTCTCTTTACCTACTTGCTAATGCTTTTATAAGTTAAATGCTTTTGAATAAGTTATTCAAAGGAAAGTAAAGAACTCCATTAAAAAAAAAAAATGAGCAAAAATAAAATAAAATAATCTACCAAGCGTGAAACTACCACAAATCAGCATCGATAAATAAATGTAACCCAAAACGAACAGAAACTACAATAAATAACCGGGTCAAATTCAAAACGACCAGAAATTAACAAAAGTTGGTCTCAAAACCCCTATGCCTTCCCAAGGCCAGAACATAATTTGCAATTTACTTAAAAAAATATAAATGTTTTTACTTTTATAATTTTAACAAATCAAATAATATTAACATTTTGATTGCTAAATATCAGTATATGTATATCAAACTGACAATGCACATTCATTTGTATTTTTTTACAAATGAATGTGCATTGTCGGAAATGACCAGAAATTAACAAAAGTTGGGCTCAAAACCCCTATGCCTTCCCAAGGCCAGAACATAATTTGCACTTTACTCAAAAAAATATAAATGTTTTTACTTTTATAACTTTAACAAATCAAATAATATTAACATTTTGATTACTAAATATCTGATATACCACAAGATGTGGAAGAAGCTTGGACGACTACAGAACAGAACTACGCAGAAACTGCTGAAGAAGTTCTTGGCTTTAAAAAGTCAATAAAGGAACAGTGGATATCCCAGAAGACATGGGACTTGATCGAAGACCGCAAGAAAATAAAACAGAGCACGCTCAGTAATGATCCCTCTGCTGATGTCATGAAAGACATAGATTATAAAGAAGCGGACAGAGAAGTGAAGAAAAGTGCTAGGTCAGACAAACGAAAGCACCTCAATGAGAAAACAAGAATGGCAGAAGAAGCAGCCCGACGTGATGACACGAGAGCTGTGTACCGCCTAACTAAAGAAATCGTTGGGAAGACCAATGTACAAGAAGGACCAGTAGAACGGGAAAACGGAAGACTGCTAACCGATCCAGATGACCGAAAAGATAGATGTGCGGATTACTTCGAAAACCTTCTCAATCGCCCGTCCCCTTCTGTTCCACCAGACATTCCGGACAGCCCATTTTTGGATTTTCTCATTAATGAAAACGAGCCAACGGCGGACGAGATCCTTTCAGCCTCGAAAAAAGCTGAAGAATGGAAAATCTCCGGGTAGTGACCGTATATCTGGAGAAATGGTCAAGTTATCGATCCGCAGGTCCCTTTCAGTGTGGCTAGTCTTCTTATCACTCCTCTGGCAAAAAGAAAAAGTCCCGAAGGACTGGAGAGCAGAACCATTATTAAACTGTTCAAAAAAGGAGACACGACAATCTGTGGCAAATACAGAGGCATCAACCTCCTCTCGATACACGAAAAACTCTTCTGTATAATCATCCTGACAAGAGTGTAAGCTGCCTTAGACCCGCATTTACGCGAGGAGCAACATGGTTTCCGACCAAAAAGATCTTGCACCGATCTGATATTCACACTGCGGACCATGCTTGAAGAATCAAATGAATGGAAAAAACGTCTATATCTATTATTTGTCGATTTTGAAAAAGCGTTCGACTCAATAGACTGTCCAATACTATGGAGGATCCTGATCTTCTACAGTATTTCTGAAAAGCTGGTTCGCCTTATCATAGCAATGTACGAAGACACAGAATGCTGCGTGAGAACCTCCGAAGGAAATACAAGATATTTCAAAGTGATGACAGGTGTCAAACAAGGATGCGTATTGTCTCCATTTCCCTTTGATTTCTTAGTGAAGTACATATTCAGATAAACTTATGTATACGTGATCGAAATTGCAGGCAGACTAGTCCAAGATCTCAATTTGACAGACGATGTTGGATTGCTGGAGAAAGACACAATCAAACTTCAAGACTTTTTATGCCAGTTAGCCGAAAGAGCGGAGCAGTTTGGGTTACATATCAACGCCCCCAAAACCAAAGCGATGTCAACCACTAACTCACCGATGAATATCCAGCTAGGGACTGAAAGCATAGAGCAAGTCAGTGACTTCCGATATCTTGGCAGCACCGTCTCGTCCAGTGGCGACTCCGAAAAAGAACTGCGAACACGAATAGTCCTGGCAAGCTCGGCATTTCAACGACTTCGACCAGTCTGGAGATCAGCGAAGTACTCACTTCAGTTAAAACTTCGCTTTTTCAGAAGCAACGTCCTTTCGATCTTGACATACGTGATGTATTTTTAAAAACTCACAGCTTAGCAGGAAAAACGACTCACTGCATATGAAAACAACTGTCTTCGACGTATCCTGAACATTAACTAGAAGGATAGGATAACAAACTTGGAAATTCGCCACTACACAAACCAGCCTGATGTCGCTGATGTAGTCAGGCAACGAAGGTGGCTCTATTTTGGCCATTTTACCCGTATTCCAAGATTGAGGCTACCGAATATAATCCTCCAGTGGCAACCAGGTGGCACGTACCGGCGAGGAAGGCCCAAAAACACGCTTCAAAGGACATTTGTGCGGAACAGGAGAGCCCTTCACGCATCCTTAATCTTAGAGTGGGAGGACATTTACGCCGCAGCTCATTTGCGGGATGATTGGAGGCTGTTAATGGACGCCCTGTGTGCCTCTGGAGGTACAGGAGGAACTAAGGTCTAAGGTAAGGTTACTAAATATCAGTATATGTATAATAAACTGACAATGCACATTCATTTGTATTTTTTTCAGTAAACTGCAAATTTTGTTCTGGCCTTGGGAAGGCATAGGGGTTTTGAGCCCAACTTATGTTAATTTCTGCTCGGTTTGAGTTTGACTAGGTTATTTATTGTAATTTCTGTTCGTTTTGGGTTTCATTTATTTATCGATGCTGATTTGTGGTAGTTCCACGCTTGGTAGATTATTTGATTTTATTTTTGCTCATTTTTTGTTTAATGGAGTTCTCGAAGGAGTTGTCGTCGGAACTTCGAAAAGGGCTCATTCGATTGAAAATAGAAAGGGCTAATGCTCTTTTAAATAGTCGAAAGTGATTGGAGGGCAACTAGTCCCTCTCCCAGTCCCACCCTCCCATTTTCTCATTATGTTTAAAAACTAAATGTTGCCTTAAGATTAAATCAAAATGCACTGTGTTAATGCTAATTCCCAATAAGGCATCTCAGCAATATCCCAAGAAGGACTGAGGGTATTAATGTATTATGTTCAAACTTTCGGGCCTACTTCTGCTCTTAAAATTTAACCAAATCAAAATAGCGTAAGCGTATCCAAGCTATCAAAGAAAGTAAACAGACTTTTTTTGTCGAATGTAATCAAGTTTTCTTTTTCAGGTCAACTAGAGGAGGTATGGAACTAAATTAAACACTACTATTTGTGTCCATATTTTTAAAAGGGTGTATGTTGTTAAAAATTACTGAAAATTTTCTTCATGAAAATTGTACCAAGCATGAAACTACCACAAATCAGCATCGATAAATAAATGATACCCATAACGAGCAGAAATTACAATAAATAACAGAGTTAAACTCAAAACGAGCAGAAGTTAACATGAGTAGGGCTCAAAACCCCTATGCCTTCCCAAGGCCAGAACATAATTTGCACTTTACTGAAAAATAGAAATGTTTTTACTTTTATAACTTTAATAAATCAAATAATATTAACATTTTGATTACTAAATATCAGTATATGTTTATTAAACTGACAATGCACATTCAACTGTATTTTTTGTGGTAGTTTCACGCTTGGTAGATTATTTGATTTTATTTTTGCTCGTTTTTGGTTTAATGGAGTTCTTTACTTTTCTTTGAAAAACTTATTTTGTGGAAAAAGCTTTTTAATTCATTTCTGTTCGTTTGATATGGACATTGTCTTTTCAGGGAAAAAGAAAATAATACTTTAAATCTTTTCGTTTTTTTACGACTTTATAGTTTGGCCTGCTATTTGTATGCTGGAGAGAAATTTTTAGCAATTTTTAACAATATAAACCCTTTTAAAAATCTGGACACAAATAGTAGTGTTTAATTTAGTTTCATACCTCCTCTAGCTGAACTGAAATGGAAAACTTGATACCATTCGCGAAAAAATATGTTTACTTTCTTTGATAGCTTGGATACACTTGCGCTATTTTGATTTGGTTAAATTTTAAGAGCAGAAGTAGCCCGGAAAGTTTGAACATAATACCCTCAGTCGTTCTTGGGATACTGCTGAGATGCCTTATTGGGAATTAGCATTAACACAGTGCATTTTGATTTAATCAAATGTAAGGCAACATTTAGTTTTTAAACATAATGGGCAAATGGGAGGGAGGGTTTGGGTAGGGGATTAGTTGCCCTCCAATCACTTTCGACTATTAAAAAGGGCACCAGCCCTTTCTATTTTCAATCGAATGAGCCCTTTTCGAAGTTCCGACGACAACTCCTTCGATACGAAATGCCCTGGTCTAAACAACAACAACAACAACAAAATAATACGTTATACCCACATCGATCTTTACTATAAAAATGTCAAGCCTTCCAATACTTTCGACTATTAAAAAGGGCACTAGACCTTTCGATTTCCAGTCGAATGAGCCCTTTTTGAACGACAACGCTTTCTATAAACACCTTATATACCCCAGGGTATAAATTACAACCCTTACCCTAAGGGCTGTTAGGGTGGTTTTCAGCCTCTAAGACCTAATTTCCAGAACTTTCAACTACGTTAAACAAAATGGCTATCTAAAAATTTTTATTGGATGTGTTTTGGGAAATGGTGGGCATAAGAGGGGCGTTAGTCACTCTCCAATCACTTTCAACTATTAAAATGGCACTAGCCCTTTCCATTTCCAATCAAATGAGCCCTTTTGAAGTTTCTACAACAACACTTTCAATAACAATCTTACATGCTGCCATGGCATAATTTACAGCCCTTGCCCTGAGGGCTGGGGGGTGTCATTCTCGAAGACCTAATTCGATCTTTACTATATCGATCTTTACTATAAAAATGTCAAGCCTTCCAATACTTTCGACTATTAAAAAGGGCACTAGACCTTTCGATTTCCAGTCGAATGAGCCCTTTTTGAACGACAACGGTTTCTATAAACACCGTATATACCCCCAGGGTACAAATTGCAACCCTTACCCTAAGGGCTGTTAGGATGGTTGTCATCCTCTAAGACCTAATTTCCAGAACTTTCAACTGCGTTAAACAAAATGGCTATCTAAAAATTTTTATTGCATGTGTTTTGGGAAATGGTGGGCATAAGAGGGGCGTTAGTCGCTCTCCAATCACTTTCAACTATTAAAATGTCACTAGCCCTTTTCATTTCCAATCAAATGAGCCCTTTTGAAGTTTCTACAACAACACTTTCAATAACAACCTTACATGCTGCCATGGTATAATTTACAGCCCTTGCCCTGAGGGCTGGGGGGTGTCATTCTCAAAGACCTAATTTCCGGAACTTTCTACAGCGTTGAACAAAATGGTTATCTGAAAATTTTGATTGGATGTGTTTGGAGGAATGGTGGGCGTAAGAGGGGGGTTGGTTACCCTTCAATCACTTTCGACTATTAAAAAGGGCACTAGCCCTCACAATTTCCGATTGAATGTGTCCATTCTGAAGTTTTACGACAACTCTATCTATAAAAATGTTATATGCTCCCAGGGCATAACTTAAAACCTTTGCCCTGGGGGCTCTAGGGGGTTTGTCATCCTTAAATTCATAATTTCCAGAACTTTCAACTACGTTGAACAAAATGGCTATCTCTAAACTTTGATTGAATGTTTTTGGAGAAAAGGTCGGCATGAGAGGGGGGTCAATTACTCTCCACTCACTTTTGACTTTTAAAAAGGGCAATTTCAATTTCCAAACAAATTAGCTCCATTCGAAACTTATACAGCAACTTTCTATATAAACCTTATATGCCCCCAGGGCATAACTTACAACACTTGCACTGAAGGCACTAAGGGGGATATAATCCTAAAAGACCTAATTTCCAGAACTTTCAACTACGTTGAACAATATGGATGTCTCACAATTTTGATATGTTTGGGAAAATGGTGGCCGTGAGAGGGGCGTTAGTCGCTCTCCAATCACTTTCAACTATTAAAAAAGGCACTAGCCCTTTCAATTTCCAGTTGAATGAGCCCTTTTGAAGTTTCTACGACAACGCTTTCAATAAAAACCTTATATGCCCCCAGGGTATAACTTACAACCCTTGCCCTGAGGGCTGTGTGGGAGGGGGGCGGGGTTGTCATCCTTAAAGACCTAATTTACAAAATTTTCAACTACGTTGACTACAATGGTTATCTAAAAATTTTTATTGGATGTGTTTGGGGAAAAGGTGGGCGTGAGAGGGGGGGGGGTAGTTGCCCTCAAATCACTTTCGACTATTAAAAGGGCACTAGCCCTTTGAATTTCCAATCAAATGAGCCCTTTTTCAAGTTTCTACGACAAAGATTTTAAGGATAAACGTAATTTGGAAGGAAAAGAGTGTATAGTTCTTCTTCCACTTAGCCAGTAACTGATGTGAAGTTATTTAAGTAATTGGTCGGCTAATATTTCTAAGATATTATTTTATAGCATATTTCGCGACGAGTGATACCATGACTGCCCCACATCCCTCTAGTGTTTTACCTAGTTCAATCACTAAGCCTTTAGAACATAATTATGCTCCTTTACTTGAAGGAGCCGACAGATAGTTTTGATGGAATAACTCGCTCATGGTGAGGGATCTATAACTCCAAAAGCTTCAGGAATTTTGCTTTGGGTTTAACCAAAGAGAAAATAGAGCTTACTTTCCAATAATTTTGTTATAAAATGAGTATTTTAAGATCATTGGTTTACGTCTATGAAATATCTCCGTAAGCCAATCACGTTGTTCCCTAATTAATGCCAAAAAAGAAATCCCATAGCCCCGTCTTTTCATAACCTTACTGGGTGCTATTTGAAATTTAAACCAGTAAAGAAGAGGCCAAAATTGGAACTCCCTCTGGTTGGTTCTTCTGTATGAAATTTGGAGCCAGTAAAAACAGTGAAAAGTTTTTTTGTCATAAAATTATGTACAATTAGTACATCTCTTTATCTAGTTTTCACTCCTCAGATTTCTTCACTGAAAATTTATTAGTTGGTATTAAGCTGGAAACATTTGTTAAGCTCCATTAAATGTACAAATATTTTAATGAATAAACATAATTGATAATTAACTCGCAATAAACTTTTACCTCATCCTTAATATGCAGCTGATGTTCAGTGGAATTCCTTGAGTGTGTCCTGACTTGCGTCGTGGTAAGGTTTATGGCACCCTCGCCTTCGCAGTCACTTTCCATTTTATTTACTAACGGGATGACTTGTGCCTGAAATAATAATCGTACTTGTATTTAAACGCAATTGACCCTTCCTAATCTTATTTCACTTGCGTGACTCACCCAGAAAGTAAGCTCTGTTTTGTGATAAAAACAAAACGAATACAGAAACGGAAATTAGTGTTAATTAGGGGAAAATAACTTTACATCTTAAAACATTTTTCTATTCATCTTCCATTGTTTTCACGACCCGTTTCATAGCACATATCCTTTGCTTCTCTTCTTCTCTGCATATGTCCCTGAGCAACAAATATTAATGGATCGACCTTCTGTATACCTTCTCCATAGATGCTGCCATCTTTGACGTCAACCATAGGGTAACACGTTGTTTGAGCTTGTTATTGTTCTTTGACGGTGAATCTCGTTTGCCGCAATGTGAAGCAATATATGCAAATATTTACTGTGGAATATTTAGGAAATAGTGCTGCGCAATGCAGAATAAGCGTCGAGGAATGCTCACAAATGATTCTTGGTGTTCGATGTCTCATTCAGATCGAGACATGGCAACTCTTACATAACTTTGGTCGAAACCAATTCAACTATCCTCCGTTCAGCCCTGACTTCATCCGTGAGACCTTTTTTACTACCTGAAAAAGATCCTTGAGGAGGATTCAAAAATAAGAAAATATTGCCTCGATGATAAAGTTGATACAACCTTATAGTTGATACCATTCGAGGCAACGCTATTTAAAGAGGTCATTCAAGAACTCGTTCCATGCTGAGATAAACACTTAAGAGATGACAGAAGCTATAAATAAAAGATGTTTAATTAATTTTTGTTTTTATAATAGTTTAGACAAATGAAACTCAGAGAGGAAAGAAAATAACAAAATGAAAAATAAAATCAAAAAAGGTGAAAAAACGAGGATTTTGTCAGCCAGTGACGAACCATGAAGAAGAAGAAATAAGCAAATATTTCGACAAGGACCTCCGCCGAGTCGTCCTCAGTGCTAAACAAAAAAGAAAGAAAAGAACAAGAAACCAACCAAAATCAAACCTTTCGAAGTTTACTTGTCAACGACAGAACAGAAACTAAATAAGAACCAGGTTGGAATCAATGAAAAAGAAAACTACCAAGATGATTGGACAATAATCCTTAGTTTTGCTATAGCTTTGGCTGGCCTACAAATTCGTTCATCACTTGATGTCCAAATAGATGCTACCAAGTTATTCCCAAAGAAAATATTGATTGAGTACTTCAAAATTAAGCTCTTGTAAATGGGGCTTAATGAAATATCTCCAGTATCTCTATTTATTGCTAAATTTTGGTTCATGTATTTCTTTTATCTCATTTACCTCTTTAAAAGTTTGTGGTAGGCCATTTACAGTAGATATTAAGGTTGCCTCGTCAAAAAGAACCAGATGGGTCAGATTTACGAAAATATGCGAAGCCAATGCCGAATTAAAGTTGTCATTGTTATTTTTTTTATCTCAGGGACTTTTCTATTGAAATTTTTTGCTCATGCAAACGTTTTTTGTACTTATTTCCAAACAGAATTTTGTTTATTCGACGATATTTAAAGTGGTCAGTCAAAGAACTCGTTCCATGCTGAGATAAACGCACACAAGATGACCATTTTAGTTTTTAAATCTACAGATTAGTTAAGAATTTAGAGTTTTCCTTTTCCAAAAAGGAAAACAATTGCATAGATCTGGCTTCATTAAAAAATTCACTAATGAATAATTCAATCTAGTTCTATGTATTGTTTCGAACATATTTGGTCCGTGAAATTATCCTACTCAGGCCGAAAGTTCACCTAAGGTCATTTACAAATTTTACTAGTGTCAAGACTTAGCTACCGCTAATTTGAGCCAATCAGATTTTTTGTAGAATATTTCAGCCAATCAGAAAACACTATGAAAGATATGACTATCGCAAATTAGCATTAGCTAAATCTCGATACTATCTCATCATGAATGGGCTCTTGTTGCTTCCACTTTGACAATTATTTTACAAGCTATTTGGTTTAACTGTCAAAACTGATTTGGCCGATCATTACAGATACGATATATCTAGAGTTTTTAAATAAAAAATAAGAACTTAAATGTGCCAGAAAAATATTTTCTTATTCATTTAGTTTAAGTACATTCAGCTTCGAATAATACAATTTTGCAAATTCAATTCTTAGTCCAGTTCCTATCAGTCATAGTATCAGTTCCTGTGTAATTCGTAGTATCAGTCATAGCCATCCCGGAGCTGTAGTATGGCATCATAGATTAATGTACATAATGTTCCCAACGAATTTGACTGAACTTCTTAAAAGAACTATAAAATCTAATACATTTTTTTAGTTTCTACTCCCACTTAATTGTGATCAAACGGACAAAGGTGGAGACAAACAAGACTACACTAATGTCGTATAGAAGCTAAAAAAAATGTGATCAAACGGACAAAGGTGGAGACAAACAAAACCACACTAATGTCGTATAGCAGCAAAAAAATTGTGATCAAACGGACAAAGGTGTAGACAAACAAAACCACACTAATGTCGTATAGCAGCAAAAAATATAGTGATCAAACAGACAAAGGTGGAAACAAAACAGAACTACACTAATGTCGTATAGCAGCAAAAAAAAAATCGCAAACCTAAAGTACATCTTTGTAACTTGTCTTACAGACTTGGAAATATTGGAACCAATCGCTAATAAGGCCGAATTAAGAAGGAAAGATAAGGTAGCTTCTGCATCTGTATATTCATTAATGCATGAACTCGTATATCATCGCGAGATATTGATCCTCTTTTTATTGACATGTAAAGGCTTCCTTCATCTATCAACGAGGATATAGAATGGACAAGTGGAGCAAGAGTCTGAGTCAGACAATGAAGCCTTGAGAACTAAAACATCTTTTAGAATATAAAAACCGTTCTTCAATTTTTGACAAGCCTAACATTAATAAATTGTCGCTTTTAACCTAAAGTCGTTGCTGATATTTCAAAAGTATTTAAAAAAATATAATGTTTATAAGAAGACTAATATATATATATATATATATATATATATATATATATATATATATATATATATATATATATATATATATATATATATATATATATATATATATATATATATATATATATATATATATATATATTCGAAGGTAAGAAATTTGGAATTTCAAACAGAGGGTAAACAGAGTTTTCAATACTTCAGCAATAGCATAAACAAATTCTTGTGAACTTGTTTATTATTTGCCAGATTTAATAGTTTCGTCTGGGGAAGACTGTTGATGAATTCGCTGCGAAACCTATGGCTAAATGTAAACAACAAACAGACAAAGAAATTTGAACTCTAGTAATTGAAAGACAGGCTGATGAAAATGAAAAAAAAAGTGTGGCGAAGAGTTAGGATCGAAAACAAAGCGCTATCTACTAACTCGTGTGTGTATACCAAAGGCACGTGTTCATGAATCAAATAAATGGTTATAGGTACCATTTCGACTAAACCTAGGTTACAAAATCAGTACACAGCCTCTGGTGCAAAGATATATATCATTGTACGATCACATAGATGTGATCGTACAAAAGATATTCCATTTAATAAACTAAAAGTAAAAAATTCTGGATTGAATTCGCTAAGAAAGCATGAACAAGACTGTAAATGGAACACAAAAGATACAATGCTTTAGGATTCCAACCTTCTTACTCCAAGACCTTACATATTCTTTTTTTCAAATTAACTTACTTTAGTTACCAAAAAACCACTAGTTTATGTTTTATTTGCGAATCAACCCCGCCCCCCCCCCTTACCGATGTAGATTTATGTGGAAGTGCCTGTAGAAGACTAATTATGGGCTATTAGACAGGCTTGTTGAATGTTGGTCCTCTGTCTCTAAAGAAATAATGAGGTGAATGATATCCCTCTAAAGAAGAGAGAGAGAGAGTTCTAGCATAAATTTAGCCTACATTCCACTGTGTCAATGTTCACTTCTGACAAATCCTTATTTCTGAAGTAGGAGGGCCATACAGCTGTCATCTGTGACACGAGAGTTTCGTATGTAGCCTACACTCGAATTTTATTTTGCACGATACAATAGGGGCGTTTTTTCACTCATCAATGTGCTAAGATCTTAAATCTTTTGTCAAAAACGCTTAGAAGTGAAATCTTTGAACAAAGATCTTACATCTTTGGTCGTTTTTGTGCAAACGTCTTTCATCATTCTGCTCTGATCAGCGGTCTGAGAACAATGATGAGTAGATCATCAAACTTCTCTCATTATTGTTCTATATGGCAAAACAGTGGCGGTCTTCACACTTTTTTCTAACATCTGTGAGCTGTAAGATCTTAGAACAAAGATGAGTTAAAAAACGATAATCTTTGCAGAAATATGTAAGATCTTAGATGTAAGATCTTAGTGCTAAAAAACGGGCCTAATACTACCTAGTATCTATGGGGGATAAAAAGCAGAATTCACTGGGTTTCCACTGTAAAATCGAAAACGGATACACGTAATTAGGATTAAAAAACCTAGCATCTACGTCGAGCAGAGAATGGGCGCCAAAGACGGGAAGAAAACGTACTTTGGAAGACCTATTCATGGAATTATGCATCTTCATACATTTTTCACGTTCCATGAGTTAAAAAAAAATCACCATCTTGCATTTTCCTCAAAAAATTGAAAAAGGTAGATTCAAGGCTTTGGTAGAGAACAGCTGTATAATCTACGGTCTAAAACACTAAAAACACTAAAACGCAAAAAAAAACACAAACACTTTCTTGAAAATTCGTTGCCAATTTTCTAAAAAAAAATTAAACCACTCACCAGTAGTATAGTCATTTAGTTTCATCCCTGTTCCAAAGTACCACGTAGAACAAAAAAATTATTCAATTTTTCATCACCCAACTTTTATTTTTTTTTTACTTTTTGCCACATGTTTTAGTAATATCATATTCACGCTTCCGACAATGCACCCCTCCTCCCTGATGGTCTCAGATGCAAGCCTAAATAATATACTTGTCCATTGTTTGAATTTCTCCATGCTTTGTAATTCTTGGTAAACAGATTTTTTGACCTGTCAATAGCATGGCTTCTCTCGTTTGCAGAAAGAATTTAAGATCCATTGGATCTCAAATATTATTTTAAGATGATTCAACAATGTGGACAACAATTTAAGAAAACACTATAACCAGATTAATAGGAATAAGCTTAGTATTCTAAAGTAGGAATCTCGTTCTAGTGTTTATATATATATATATATATATATATATATATATATATATATATATATATATATATATATATATATATATATATATATATATATATATATATATATATATGTATATACTAGAACTATATCTGAGACATTAGGGGAGTTATGAATTGTCAGAAGCGCGAATACTATATTTGGAAAAAGCCAAGACCGTGGTTATGGGGGTTTGACCCCTCCCCCGAAATGTTTGACTCGTAAAAACGTAACAAAAATGGATATAAACAAATTTTCATGCGTTTTTCGAGGATTTTTGTGTACCCCCCCCCCCCCCCCCCCGAAAAAATCCTGGATACGGCCTTGGAAAGAGCACGAAATAAAAATTTAATTGTACTCCTTTTACTTTATTAAGATGTTTCCTTCTGTCAAGCCACCAATCTGGAATGAAAAACTAGAAATCAGTCTTAACGAACTAAACGAAGCCTGATTTAAAAGAACTTTCACAGCAACATTAAATGTAATTCAGGTCATTTTGGAATGAAAATAAATAATTATTTATATATTTGCTCAATCATTATATCAATCAAATTTTAGCACGGTTAATTAATTTGAACATACCTCAACCAAACCAGCGTATTTTTATCCATAGTAAGGATTATTAAGCATTTTTTTTTTTTAAGCCAGTAATAATTCATTAAAAAAACACACAATATATGCTCATTACTTGATTGCTAGTAGCAAACTGGCTTAGCCCTGTTTATGATTTCCTATGAATCACAAGTAAATATAAACAATTTGTTTACATCCTCGCTGAGAAACCGGGTCGAGAAGGGTCAACCCTTTATAATACCCTACTCTGATGGGTTTTGTCATCAGCTAGGCGCGAAGCTAAAGATAGCTAAAGTAATTGGCTCATCGATATAATGCAAAACAATTTAAAATTTCCCGCATTTTCAAACAAGGAATTTCCGCTTCTTTGACTGTTAGTAACAGTGGCGGATCCAGAGGAGGACGCGCCCCCCTTAACGTCGTTTAGAGTAGTTTAATTTACTTAACTTTCTCCTAACGCAAGTTTATCGTATCAACCGATTTTACCCCCCCCTCCCCCTAAAAATCCTGGATCCGCCCTTATTGGTAATTGTACTAATAAATTGAGATTATAGAATTTGTTTTAGAATTCGTAAAGATTTATAGAATTGTATTCTGGAATTAGCAAGTTGGTGATTCTTTTTTTAGCTAGCATGTTGCTTTTCAAAACTACAAATAATATGATTGGCTACAAAGGCGGACAGTTCGGGAGACACACATAGGGGAAGTCGGGGAGGCAAATTTTCCTCCCTAGAGGACATACACTTATCTAAGGCCTCAATTTGCTTAATATTTATGAAATACGGTAGTGTTCTGATAAGAAATACACTTTTCTATATATTTTTTACTCTCTTTCCAAAAATTTTTTACAAGTTCCCTCCTTTAAAAAAGGTTGCTTGGGTGGCTTTGAAGGTAGAAAAGATAGTTTGACGTTAAAAAAATACTATTATCAAATAAAGGCATAAAAAGTCCATTTTTCAAGTTATTCTGATATTCACGATTCTGATGTTTTCGATATTCCTTTAACTTGAAGGTATAAGTCGTTAAGATGTCCATTATTTTCAAATCTTTAGTCCTTGATTTATTGTCAGCAATATAGACAAGATGCTTTTATTGGAATTGTGTCATGACTGTCATATTACACCTGAGTCAGACAAAATCTAGCATTTATTACCAGTAAAGATAAATCACAAAGAAAAGTATATTCGTTTTAGAAATAGAACTGAAAAGAAGGGCACACGAATGATAAAATCGATCAGCTAATTCTTAAGCGGAGTTCATATGGAGGTCGAATTGACTTCAATGTCGATTAACCCATGTCTGACCAGGCACGTGTTTATGCATAGAAGCCTTGCCAGATATGCATATAAACACTCATTGAAACGAAAGAACTTGTCATCCTAAAGACCCAGATTCCAGAACTGGCTATTTGGTGTAACTGGATGTAACTTGTTACTCCCAAGCATCACATTATCCACATAAACAGCAATTGTCTGGCCATGCACATGTCGAGACTTTGAAGTCTAGACTACCTCGACATGCACGTGAACGCCGGTGCATAGCGATGTAATATTTCAATGATACCACGCCAGGGGATTTACCATAACAGATGTGGTAATTCAAAAGGAGCAAAAACCATATTTTGGGGAGGTGGGTTGAGAATACCATATTCTTTTTTCAGAGAAAAAGTAAGGCTCTCAAAGAAAAAATAAAGGCCATTTTAAACTTAAGATCAGCAGAAATAAATTCCTATAACAATTCAAACTCAAAACGATCAGAAATTACTACTAAAGAACAAATGCAACCCAAAACGAACATAAATTAAATAAAAAATAATAGCAAACATATATAAAACGGTTACTAATATAAATGAATATAGGCTACACGTGCCTGGTCAGACATGGATGAATCGGCATTGAAATCAATCGGACATCTATTTTTGAACACCGCTTAAGAATTAGCAAATCGATTTGCCCTGCTTTTCAGTTCTAGTTAAAAACGAATATAATTATCTTTGTGATTTATCACAAAGAGGTCGGGGGTTACTTGGGAGGATCTTTCCATGGAGGAAGTTTTCATGGCGGAAAAGACATTGCCATGAAGGGGGTACCGGATTTCCCAGCATTATTGAAAAAAACGATATGAAATTAAATAAAAAAAACAAACATGTTTTTCAACTGAAAGTAAGGAGAACTTCAAAACTTAAAACAAACAGAAATTATTATGTAGCCTATATGATTGGGTTTGCCCCCTAGTCAATACCTCGCTTTTTACGCTAAAGTTTTTTTTTAGTACTTTACTGGTAATAAGTGCTAGATTTTGTCTCGGAATACCATATTTTGAGTTACCGCAGCTGGCTTGTTGGTCGAAAAAACTTGTGAACACTGTTTTGTAGTTTTATATATTATCATTTTAATTAATTCTTTTTCATGTAGGCTACTTACACTTATAACTTCTATGTAAATATCGCCATCTAGTATCGATAAAAAAAATACATTTTCCATTAGTTTCAAATCTTTTTAGCTTCAAAACCCACAGCGTAATTGGCGCTTTACTGAAAACGAATTATATTACAAATACTTTTGTTTGTACTCATTCGAATATTGAAATAAAAATACAAATTACACTGAAATAAAATCTTGAACTTATGAGCTTTCAGCAATTAATATCATATCATATTCAAATATTCAGTTTAATTTTATTAGTTCTTTCCAAGACTGTTCAAGACACATATAGTTTTCAGTAAAGTGACAATGACTGAATAGGGTTTAGTAGACTTTCACAGTTATGGAAGGGGGCAGTAGCCAAACTCTTGTTTATAGTGATTTTTGCTCGTTTTAAACTTGATTTGCATATTCAATTCAAGTTTTAGTCGTTTATTTAAATTTATTTATTCATTTATGTTAGTACATGTTGAATTTTTATTTGCTATGATCGTTTATTTAACGTCTGTTCGTTTCGGGTTTCGTTTATCCTTTATTAGTAATTTCTGGTGGTTTTGAGTTTGAATTATCATAGGAATTTATTTCTGCTGATCTCAAGTTTAATAGGGACTTCACTTTTCTTCAAAAACTTCTTTTACGGAAAGTTTTTTTTTAATTAATTTCTGTTCGTTTTTGATCGCCAAAGTTTCAAGTTTTTCAACATTCCTCGTTTCAAAATGAAATTTATTTTCAACATCGAAGTTTCATCAAAGCATCAGGACTAGCATCAAAGTAACAATAAAGTAATTAAGTATCGAATTAAACAAAGTATCAAAACAACAATAAGCAACTTGCATAGCCCACAGCCCTTGCCCCGTAAATCAAAGTTGACCCAAAAATCAGTAAATCAAAGTGTCAAAGTAAACAACGTATCAAAGTAACAATAAGTGCTAGCAAAACTTACAGCCCGTATCCTTGGGGCTGGGGGGAGGGGTTCAACCCCAGAAGCATAGCTATTTAGCATTTGGACTATTTTGAACAAAATGGCTATTTCGAAACTTTGATCGGATGCACTTGGGGAGAAAACGCATGAGGGGAGGGACTGGTTACCTTCCAATCACTTTCTACTCTTAAAAAGGGAACTAGAACTATCGATTTCAAATTGAATGAGCCCCCCTCCAAAGTCTATAAGACCACCCCTTCTATTAAAACTTTATATCTTAACAATGCATAACTGGCATAACTTATCGGCCTTGCCTTGCCCCAAAAACGGGGGGGGGGCATCAAACCCGGAACCATAGTTATTCAACATTTGGAACATTTTGAACAAAGTGGCTATCTCAATATTTTTATTGGAAGTATTTGGGTAAAAAGGACGTGGGGGGCTTCGATCACTCTTGACTCTTAAAAAAGGGAACTGGAACTTCCGATTTAAAATCAAATGAACCTTCTACAAAGTCTACAGGACCACCCCTTCCATAAAACCTTATATGTTCACATTGGACAGCATGCCCTGGCTTACATACAGCTTGCATAACTTACAGCCCTCGCCCTGGGGACTGTTGGTTTTTTTCAACCCCGAAGGCATGTTTATTTGATCTTTTGACTATTTTGAACAAATTGACTATCTCGAAAAGATGGAGAAAAGATGGCGTGGGGGGGGCAAGTTATTTAAGCTATTTAAGATTTATTTATTCATATAAATCTACACCTGTTAGATTTATTTTTGGTATGATCTTAATCTTACTTTCTGTTCGTTTCGGGTTTCATTTAATTTCTGGTCGTTTTGAGTTTGAACTATAATAGCAATTAATTTCTACTGGTCTTGAGTTTAATGCGGCTCTTTATTTTTCTTTGAAAAACTTCTTTTTATGCAAAGTTTTTTTTGCATTTTTTTTATCTTTTTGCAAAGCGTTTTATTGTTTTATAAAATGAAGATTTTCTACAGTTTTTCACGTCTTATACTTAAGAATCAAAATATCCGATTAAAATTTATTAGTTACCCGTCAAATTGTAAAACTGTATCATCATAGGGACTTATTTCTGCTGGTCTTAAGTTTAAATATGGCTCTTTACTTTTCTTTGACAAACTTCTTTTTCAGAAAGTTTTTTTTTATTAACTTTTTTCCTTTTCCATGGCTAATGTTTTTTTATTGTTTAATATTGCACTGGTCGACGTTGCATTGTTATATGATCTATGGACTGTTCTGAACAAAATGGCTATCTCAAACTTTGATCGGATTCATTTGGGGAAAAGAGGGTGTGGGGGGCTAGTTGCCCTTTGATCACTTTTGACTTTTAAAAAGTACACTAGAATTTTCAATTCCCAATTAAATGAGCCCCCTCCAAAGTTATAATCAACCATCCAACCAAATGAGCCCCCTCCATTTATTTATAAAAACTTATAAAAAACTTATATGCCATCGGGGAATAACTTACAATACTTGCCCCGAGCTCTGGGGGGCTGTGTCGACCCTGAAGTTTTTTTTGTCTGATCTTTGGAATATTTTGAACAAAACGCCTATCTTAAAATTTCGATCAGATACATTTGGGGAAAACAGGGCGGGGGAGGGGACTATTGAATCTTGAAATTGTGACAAACAAACAAAAAACAAAAAAGGTCGGTGAGTTGAAGAAAACGGGTGACAACCAATAGGGTGACGAGCCGTAACCACTGCCACTTATGGTAATAGATAGACAAAGTATAGCTGTAGAAAAGTCTTATCACTCGAAGTCTTATCACCAGTAATGAGATGAGCCGTAGCCGCTACCACTTATGGTAATGGCAAGTAATAGATAGACAACGTATAGCTGTAGAAAAGTCTTATCAGTCGTAGTTGGGACTGGAAAGCTGTAAATCTGAAGAATCTTATATTACAGAACTTCGATTAATTCGGTGTAATTACTTTAGAAAGTCGAAGACAAAAATATTTCCGATAGATAACAAGCAAAATAAAGAATATACTGGAAAGTTTACTGGAGGAAAAGACGGAGGGGGATGGCTTAAAATAGCGGAATATGCAAAACTTAAGATTTTTCAAATCTATTTTATTGAATGATGATGCGTGAGAACTGGCAATTCGAATAATTTTGAATTCGGTTAGCTAAAACTTAAATATACATAGATTTTGATTTTTTATGATTGGGTTTTCTTCCTATTAACCAGAGACTTTGATACAATATCAAGTGGTTTTGCCCTTGTTAACTTTTTGGTTACTATGAGCTGTGGCTCGTCCTTTACTATATTGCAGCTACTGCTGCAACCACGATAAAGCAATAAAGAAAGAATTTGTAGCCCGCTTACATGAGATTCGCATTCCTCGTCTGCACATATAAGCAAAAGGTCTAGCTGCTGCTTAATTTATTTATTATTTATTTGAAAACTTTCTATCTCAACCCGACACTTCATCCGAGCTACCAAAATTTGTCATGTATATACTATTGAGGAGTCAATGAGTACATTGAGGCAAGTTGTGTGAGTAGCTGGCTTGATCCTACTACTTCCGAAAGGAATATCTTCTGACGGCTTTGCTTTCTAGTTGAAAATTACAAATTCAGGCTTTTTGCTGTTAAATTCAATATCAATTTTTGCTCATTCAGATTGCAAGGAGGCAAAAATCTCGCGAATACATTGGGTAGCACTGTCACTGTTCGGGTTCAAACTGTCGCAGGCGTAACATGTCAAGACCAGGGCTTCCACTTCTAGGGAGATTACCCTATTTTAGGGGAAAATCACTTCTTTTAGGGACACTTATTTTGAATCTAGGGATTCAGGGGAATCTGGGGTAAATTAAGGGTTCTTAGGGATATTCAGGGAAAGTTATTTTTTCAAGTGAAGGCTGAAATATTCTCATAGATTGCATATGCTCAGTCTTCTTGAAAATTCTTATGTTGCAACACTGGCTTATGTTGCGAGCTGTTTTTTTTACAAAGGCAGCTGGTGCTCTATTTGGATGGTCCCCTGCGGATTTGCACATGACCATGGGAAAAAGAGGTCACCAGCAGATTGAAAGAATCCTGAGTGGACCTATGCTATATTTGTGTTAAAACTGTGGAAATAAATCTGGTCCTTAATCTATAAAACAGTGGGGATCACAGAATTTTGTCTGCAAAAGTCAGAGTTTACACCAACATCAGTATGTGTTACCTGTGATATCTGTCTCAAAGATTATTAACATTAGCACCAAAGTGGATGTTGATACAGGCAGGATACAGGGAGGTGACCTAGGTCGATGGGTGAAAGGGCAACAACTGTAATTTTTCAATGCTAAAATTTTCTTTCAGTGTTATAAATTCCCTTCTATGATTGTACACTCCAGGTAGAACACATCTGACCTCTTTAGGAGTAAAAAAGAAAAAGTAATTTTGCTACAAAAAATGGATATTCTTATTGATTTTGTGACTGCAGCAATTTTAAACAGGTCAGAAGGGCTTCAATTTAATTAGGAAATAAGAAAATATGATTTAAACCATGAAAATACAATTTTCAACTTGATAAATGGCAAGCAGAGATGTTTCGTCCTGACACAAAATGGAACTCTCGATTACTTAGCTCAAAAACCAAGGCAGGAAATGACATACCAATAGATAGACCTGTACTCCAGCTATGTTCTGATTGCAGAAGCAAGTACACAAAACATTTACGGAAGTTGAAAGACTTGTTTCTAGCAAGTACGGTCCTGAACGACGCTAACCTAAGGTCACCCTCCTGTACAGCATGTGACTTCTGTGCCAAAAGTTAGGGACAGATGCTGGTGCTGGTGCAAACTGTGGCTTTTTCGCAGACAAAATTTGCAGTCCATACTGTCTATAAAGGACCCTGCATTCTGTTCAAACTAGCTCTGAGTACCCTTATTTTTAATCTGATAAAAATAAAACAATAATATTTAGTCTAGTCTTTTGTTCATGTCCACTGCCTGCCACTTGCCATCTGGAATCATGTAAAATCTACTGTTTTGCCTCGGACTGCAGCAATGTGAAAGTATCAAATTAAAGTATTTTGTTAAGCTAGGTTTAGAGAAAAACTTCTTTTGTGTTGTTTTTACTTGGGTTGGTCCCTCCTAGGTTAGAGGACATCAAAGCAAAGCTCTTCTAGTGAAGAATTGGGTCACAAATTTCTTATTCCATTTAAAGTGGCATTCCAAATCTGAAGATTATCATTTATCAAGCTAGGCATACTTCGTTTTGATTTTGCAAACTTTTGCAATGCAACCATTTCAAACTATCGGTCCTCCATACTGCAAACCCAAATAATGCATGAGGTAATTTAAGTTAATTGAGGATATGTACGTTAATGCCCATGAGCATGGTTTAGCATGATCTAGTTATTTTTTATCCTTGTACAAGTAATTATAGAAATAGACTGGTTTTGATCACTAATAAAATACTTTTTTCTTAGGATTATAGACATGCAAAGCTCGTCTGAAAGCCAGTGTACTGACTCAGAAGAAGATAATCTTCAAATTGTGTCTATTCCTGAAAAACAAATTGATGTTGAAGATTATGATGTTCCTGCCGATCCCTTCCTGGCCACTCCCCCCCAAAAAAAGCAGGGTTCAGGTCAGAATTCCCAAAAGAAAACATGAGCAAAAGTTTGTTGACAGGTGGCTTCAGTTACCAATGTTCAAAAATTGGATAAAGAAAAGAGTATCAAATAAGTCAAAGAAGAAGACTTATGCACCATACTGTAGGTTCTGTTTGAAGTATCTGTATTGTGGGAAATCAGAGTTGACCAAGCATATTCTAACCAAGCAGCACATAAAAGCAAGCAATGAAATTGAGACAAAGTCTGGCAGAGGCAGCACTGAAAAACTTCTAACTGTAGGCAGTCATTCCAAATAAATTGAACAGCGCATCTGCATATTTTTGGCGGAACATAATCTGCCGTTACGTCTTGCAGACAGCTTGATCCCTCTCCTGAGAAAATTATTTCCCAAAAACCAGGCTCTGACAGGGGTCACTTTGGGTAAACAGAAAGCTACAAATATTTTGTAACAGAATTTTTTGTTGGTGCTGCAGAACCAGTTAGTTGAGTTGCTCAAAACCACTTTTTTCTTTGTGATAATTGACGAAACCACTGATCGTACTGTTGATAAGCAGCTAGCTATCATTGTAGTATTTTTTAGTGAGAAAGATCTAAGACTTCATGTTGAAGTATTGGACATGGTTAAGTGTAGTGATGGATCGGCTGAGGGTCTGACTAACCGCATCCAACAAGTCATTGAAAAATACTCGATTCCCTAGCAAGATATTGTTGGATTTTGTGCAGATACAACTAATGTCATGTTTGGAGCCAACAGATCTGCTTCAACGCTTATGAAAGCCATGGTGCCCCACATCTGGAATGTGAAATGCTCATGCCATCTTATTCACTTATGTTCATCCTATGCATGCTTGTCACTTCCCAAGACACTAGAAGACTTGGCGCGAAATATCTATGCCCACTTTTCCAGAAGCGCTTCCAGGCGAGATAAGTATGCCGAATTTCAGGAATTCTTTCGATGCGAAGCACACCGAATTCTTGCTCCGGGACAGACCCGTTGGTTATCCCTTCAGGCCGGCGTAAAGAGGCTTATTGAGCAACGGGTTGCTCTTATTCAGTATTTCGTAGAAACCACGTTTGACGACCCAACTGCAACAAATGACCTTATCTTTTTGACATTACAAAGCAAGTTTACAAAGCCATACCTTGAATTCATGGACTACTCTCTTGGCCTCTCCAACGAATTCAATACAGTTTTTCAATCCGAGCTCCGACTTCTTCACTCCCTAAAGGCAATTGTCAGCAAACTTGTGAATGATGTTGCGTCTAACTTCATGAAACTGGACTATATTCGCAGTGTCGGTTTGTTTACCGAACTGAATCCTTACCTTTCAAGTGAGTACCTGCCTTTAAACCAGACATATGTGGGAATAGCTGCAACCGACTCCATGCAAGAACTCGAAGATGCTCAAGAGCCAAGTGATAACATTGATCTCTTTTACCAGTCGTGTCAAAAATACTATATTGTCCTAATCAAGCAGATCAAAGACCGGTTCAAGTTTGAAGACGAAATTTATGACATTTTGGCTTTAGTTGAACCAAGGAATGCAAGAAATTTGAAGCCAGAATCTCTAAGGCCACTATTTTTAAGATTTCCTATTCTAACAGAAAAGTGTTCGCTCCAGAAAACAGACGCAGAATGGAGGTCACAAGCAATGACTGATGTCACTGAACTTCCTTTGGGAGATGCCCAAGTTGAAGACCTGTCAGTTGAGCAGTACTGGAAGAAGATACTTGGTTTGAAGACTGGTAGTGGCGAAATCAGGTACCTGGAACTGCGGAAGTGCATATCGCTGATCTTCTCATTACCTTTAAGCAACGTTCCAGCTGAACGTTTGTTCAGCCTCCTGAAATTGATCGAAACAGACATCAGAAATAGTCTTGATAATGTCACCCTAGTCTCACTTATTCGAGTCAATTACTGGTTGAAAAACGAAGATAAAACTTCATCAACTGTCAGCATACCGAAAGCTGTCACTGGCTTCAAGACCAAGGCAAACGGTACGTGCGATGAAGTGCTGGAGATGGCACTTATTTGAAGCGTAAAAGATGCTATATATTATCATTATCTGAATTAAAAAAAAACAGTTTGATGTTGTGCTGTTTGTTTCGTGTAAATCCGTTGGATATCTATGGCAAAATACTCTTTTTTCTAGGGAGAAAAAAAGGGAGACATCAGACCTAATCACGACGAATTTTAGGGAAAATTGGTATGAAAATAGGGAAAATTGAAATCAAAAAGTGGAAGCCCTGGTCAAGACCAGCATAGACAAAAGAATATGGAATAGATGATTGAGCACCAAAGACTCCATTATTAAGAAGCATCTTCATGGGCGCCTTTAGCGATATATTATTTGAAAAAAACTACGTTTTCTAAAGAGTTAAAGAGGCTGAGTTACAAGGTCGAACCTTAAAACGTACAGGGATTAGGAGGCACAGTTGGGGGGCTGCCGCCCCCAAGCAGCCTTTAAATAAAAAAAAAGTGTTTTAAACTGAAAGTAAGGAGCGACATTAAATCTTAAAACGAACAGAAATTATTCCGTATATGAAAGGGGCTATGCCCTCCTCAACGCCTCGCTCTTTACGCTAAAGTTTGACTTTCTCAAAATTCTTTTTTTAAACAATAAAAACTTTTGCGTAAAGAGTGAGGCATTGAGGAGGGCTCAGCCCCTTTCATACACAGAATAATTTCTGTTTGCTTTAAGTTTTGATGACGCTCCTTACTTTCAGTTTAAAAAACTTGTTTTTTTTATTTAAAGTATGTGAAAGCAAATGTTTTTGGGGGTGGCAGCCCGCAAACTGTGCCTCCTAATCCCTGTACGTTTTAAGGTTCGACCTTGTAACTCAGCCTCTTTAACTCTTTAGAAAACGTAGTTTTTTTCAAATAATTTCTGCACGTTTTTGTACAGTTTATTACTTATTATTGCTTGACTAACTGTTAGCTGATCGTGTCAGGAGTTAAAGTTGGGGGGCTGCCGCCCCCCAAACCCCTCGCTCTTGAACATTCTTGTGTTAAGGCTTTTAATTCCTGAATACTCAAATCACGTCGTACAGGGTGCCTCCTAATCCCTTTACGTTTTAAGGTTCAAACTTGTGACTCAGCCTCTTTAACAGCCCCCCAACTGTGCCTCCTAATCCCTGTACGTTTTAAGGGTCGACCGTGTAACTCAGCCTCTTTAACTCTTTAGAAAACGTAATTTTTTTCAAATAATTTAAAAAAGAAACTAAGTTTCTTTTTTAAAGTTTAAATTCAGTATATAAAAAATTTGTTCTGACGGTGAATCGAACCCAGGGTTTCCGCCTGACAGTCTAGAGTTCCAACCGCTGGACTAAACAGACACAATTGTAATTGTTTTTTAGTAAATGGAAGCTATTTTCGACGCAAGCAAATTCCCACGAAACTTGATATTTGGTTTTTGGAAAACAGGGAAGGAGTGATCTTCAGATTGAGCTGAAATTTCGAGGATAAGCTCTCAGACCCCAGGAAAGCTTATCCTCTAAATTTCAGCCCGATCAGACAACGTTAAAGGGGGGTTGTGGTGGGAAAAATTAACATGGGCTATTATAGGAAAACGAGGTTTTTCGTAAATGTAAATTCGGGGGATAATTTTTTCTGTCTGAAAATATCAAAAGGCCCTAACAGGTCGAATTCTTCTTCGAATGAGTCCTCATTCACCCGGATCCGTTGCCAACTGTGGCCTGTAGGCGTGGATAAGAAAAAAAAAAGACATGATGAATTTTAAGTGGCTATATTTGTTTTTTTGAAAACAGGAAGGAGTGATCGGATTGAGCTGAAATTTCGAGGGTAAGCTCCCGGGCCCTAGGAAAGCTTAACCTCTAAATTTCAGCCCAATCAGACAACGTTAAGGGGGGGCTGTGGTGTGAGGGTCGAAACTTCCGGCCCAGTTTACCCCATGAAGATAAAGTCGGAAGAGGATGAAATTTTGCAAGTTTCTTAGTTTGAGCTTGGGCTACAAAATGCAATTACCGCCGTCTATCTGCGACCTCTAGGACCTGAAATCGCTTAACATTGTGGTGGGTCGCCTCTTTATAGAGGCACAAGTGTGCCTCCTTGATTAAGAAGCATCTTCATGGGCGCCATAGGATATAATTTCGGATGGATGTAAGTCATTAAAGGCAGAGCAAGACATTTGTGGGAGCAGAGGGCTACCAGTCTTGTAAGATTATCAAACACTATTCGAAATTTCAGACGGGAACATATACCTTCGAAGGCCTTGCCTTACCAAAAGAAAAGATCGCCCCACGTTTTGCTGCATGAAAGAATCCAGTAATCTGCACGGAAGGAATCATGTACGTAAAGTTTTACGTTCATCGTGACATGAAAGCCCGAGACGGGCAAGTAACGAGCATATTTCCTTAAACAATCTGGGTAATAAATCTCGCTCTGTCAAGAAGTGTCACATAAAGCTATTCGAATTGCTGCAGCCGAAATGGGATCCAACTTATGAACAAATAAATAAACTAAGATAACTCCTCAAAATTACTAATCTGCCAAACTATGAAAAATAAACCAAGGGAAATACGTCTTCCATGCAAAGTACGGTTGGCTAGTATATTTTTTACAAGCCTAGAATTGGAGCTGTTGAGAAGGAAACATGTTAAGAAAACCATTCTTGCCTCATAATATGCGGAAAACCCGTAGTTAACACATTTTGAAGGCACTTCCACTTATGTTTTAAACCCAGCCCCCCTAATGTGCAAACATGTAGCCCAAATTATATATTTCCAAAGCATTTTGTCATGCGTCAATCTTGTTTCAACCCATGTGCCCGTAAATTGAATCAATGCTAACGAAATCAAGAAACGGAAAAACACATAGAAAATGTGTAATTTGGGCTATAGGCTATAATTGTACATTAGGGAGGGGTTGGGGGTAAAGTATAGTGGAAGTACCTTCAAATGTGTTAAGTGTAATTTTTCTGCATATCGTGAAGTAAGAATCGGTTTCTTAATGTGATTCCTTCTCAATAGACCCTATTCTAGGTTTTTTTCATATACTGTCAGAAATAAAAACTGTCAGAAACATTATACGATAAAAGCTTGTGTCTTATAAATCCATTGGTTGTATCCATTGGTGTCCATTGGTTATTAGTTATTACGTATTCATTGTCTGTATGAAAACCTCGCTTTAATCACCCGCTATGACCACGAGCTGACCATTTCAAAATTGGGTTGTTCTTGTTTCATTTTGCCAAATATTTATCTCATCTACCCCCTTGTCAGAGTGACTATGAACTTTAAAATTTTTGATCTTTATATCAAAATTTTTTCAAAAATTCAGACGACTATGAACTTTTAATTTTTTATCTTTATATCTGTCCCACAATTTTTTTCGGAGGGGGTTTTACTAAGAACAATTTGGGGGGGGGGGGTGGGTTACACAAAAAAACCTCAAAAAAACGCATACAAAATTTGTTTATGTCCATTTTCGCTACGTTTTTACGAGTCAGACAAACATTTCGGGGGGTTCAAACCCCCTAACCCCCCTGGATACGGCCTTGTCTGTTTCATTAAATTGATAGCTAAGCGTAACAGGAAAATTGGGCAGAATACACATGACTAACTATAAGTTATCTTTCATGATTTTTTACCTCCTTCCCTTTTTACATTTGTTTTTGTTGCTGGTCTATGTTCTTTAGAGGGATGCAATTATGACCGTATTTTATATACAAGTACTTACGTACATAAGTCACTGGCCTTTGTACATTAGGTGCATGCTATTATGATCATGTTTTATACATAGTACTTAACATTTTTATGAACTCCTTTTTCCTTACTCTAGTTCTCTCTATTGGGTTGGACGGGTTCTCAATAAATCTAATTCAATTTAATCTTGATCTAAATACCAAGGTGTAACTTACTAGCGTTATATAAAGCTATTTGTCAAATTTGATAAGTTTATTTTTATAAAATTGACATATAGATGACCAAATAAAAGTCAGGTGCGATCATGAAATAAGTCGTCCAAGAAACCTTAACCAAAAGTTCTGTTTCCAAATTTGGTAAGTTAGTTATTTTATTACGGTATGTTTAATCAACTATGTTCCTAATGCAGATGTTAATTTAGGTTTGTGATATACATGTCATTATCGAATAGTGATATTTTCACTTTCTATTAAAAAATTAACGGTAATAATTTATCACCATGTTAAGGATTTTAAACTTTTCAAATTAAGGCAGCGATAAGGCTGGGCCAAGGGATCATGTTGCAAATCTATGGCAATTTATATACTTCTTTAACTTTATAATATTTTATTTTATTATTTTTGCTTTTATTGCTGTGGTCTTTATTCCTCAGTCTCATTTATCTGAATATCATCGTAACAGATTCGAAATATTTAGATCACATCACCTTGAGTCCATTTCACAGAATCCGGTTCCTCCGAATTGTGTCCCTCCGAGTTTATCTTGCGGCGTTTTTGAATTTTTTTTTCCAAGTCTCATTTATCCCGACCTCATCTTCTCCAAGGTTAATATATTAAATCGTATTGTCACCAATTTCACCGAGTTTTAATCCCCCAAATATCATTTCTTTCCGTTTATTTCCTTTGGTTTGATAAATCTTGTTGGGATCCCCTTCCTTCAGAACCAAAAAGCGCTAAAGAACGCTTTTCGGAAATGCATGTTCCGTTTCCATTAACTTGGCTCTAGGCTGATCTCCCCCCCCCCTCCCCGCTCAAATAATTTACCCCGGAAAATTCCGTCTGAAAACGATTCCTGGGGAAATTTATCCTGGCAGGTTCTCCCTTCAAAGACCCCCCCCCCAGGACATCCCAAACACTTACAAAACACTTTCATCCAGAGGATATATACACCCTTAGAGAGACGTATTTATTGTAGCTTTTTTTTCACTTACAGTTGTAAGTAGGTTTGAATGAGGGAAAGTCTTTAAAAAAATTACAAAGTATTAAAAATATCAAGATTTTCCAGATTCTCGAAAAAAAATTATGATCATTAATACTATATAATTTAACTACGGCGATACGTCAAAAGAGTTAAGAGATTAGTTTCGGAATGGTTATATTTGTTTAGTTCCATTATGACAAACCTTTTCCACGTTAGCTTTACGTTAATGTGACATTGATTAAGTTGGTGAATTTTCTTTACGTTCTAGCTTCTACAAGCAATCAGAATACACAAATAACCAAAGCTGAGTGGCTCTGAGGCAATTCTTATTACTGCTATTGGCACCCTGTCCGCCTGAAGCACAGTTTATATAATTATCCAGTAAGTTTACCGCAGATGATTTCTGGCTCTTCATTCTCGGTGCGAACAAAAAGCTCCTCCCACTTGTTGTCCACTTATTGGTTGAGCCGGCCAAGTGGTTTTGTCAGTACTTGTTCCGTAGGTGATTATTCTTTGTCTATCCGTGAAAAGATCTAATGCCGCTTATGTTTATATCTGCAAAAACGTTCTCTGGAGCACTCGCACCTCGGTCCGGGTTTTTACAATGGGTGAGATAGGGAAAGATCGTACTGGATAATTATATAAACAGTGGCCTGAAGCTAGAAATCCACGAGCACTTCATTTGCTAAACCTCCCCCTTAACGATTTTAACAGGGGAAATCGACTTTTAGTAAACCATAGGAAGTAAAATTTTGTTGACTAATGCTGTAAATTCAAAATTTACTGATACCTGAAATGATTTGTCTGTAGTTACGATTATTGCTGCAGACTTACACCCAACTTTTTGAGGTTTTGAGTTGAAGTGTAGAAAATGACTTGGGATGGTTAGTTCTCAAAAAGGTTGTGGTAACAAGCTGTAAGTAATGAGCAACTCGGCTGAATAGTCACCACGATTCGATTAACAATAAATATGATAACAATAAATATATCAAAAGATTTGGTTTGTTATGGCGATTATGAAAAAAAAAATCATTTAAAAGAATGAACCAACATTAAAATTTGAAACGAACAGAATTATTACGTATATGAGAGGATTTCCCCCTCCCCAATACCCCACTCTTCACGCTAAAGTTTTTTATTATTTTCAAAAAAGCTTTCTTGTTGTTCTAATTAACCAGCCCTTGTGTTTCAGGAGTCGTGCTTAAAGAATTAGGACAAAAAGTCAAACTTTAGCGTAAAGAGTAAGGTATTGAGGAGGGGTAATCCTCTCATATACGGAATTATTTCTGTTTTTGTTTTTAGTGAAGCTACGAGAACCTACGAGATGAGAAAATTTTTCCAGGTTTTTGAAAAAAAGGAAACACCCCGAAAATGTTAAGTGATCTCGATGAAAATCACGTCATCAAGTGTAATTTCCCAGTGCAATTGTTCGCCAAGGGGGTGCAATCGTCTGGGGGTAGTTGTATGCGGAGAAAATTTCTCGGTGATTTTTCCGGGGGGAATCAGTTAGACACCTTCAACTCAATGTTGCTGCTTAGCTCTGACAACCTTTTCCTGGAAAACTTTTGAGAAAAATACACAAATGCGAAACGGCTATAGTCCTCAAGGTTAATCCATTTAAATGATAAAGCAAAGACCGAGTTTTAGAATAGAACACCTATCCTCACATGTGAACGACAAATGTCTGCTAGCACTATATACTATGGAAACTGGACGATCCTTCAGATAAATTCCTTTTTGAAATGGGGGATTAAACCCCCTTCAATCTTATCAAGGATTTAATTCCTCCGCCACCTTGATTATGGAAAAGATATATTATGTCTATTTAGGCCAAGGCCGTATCCAGGAGGGGGGTGAGTAGGGGGTTTGACCGCCCCCCCCCGAAATGTTTGTCTGACTCGTAAAAGCGTAACAAAAATGGACATAAGCAAATTATGTATGCGTTTTTTGAGTTTTTTTTGTGTAACCCCCCCCCCCCAAAAAAAAAAATGAGCAAAACCCCTCTGAAAAAAAATCTTTGGTACGGCCTTGATTTAGGCCACGGAAATCTTCAATTATTTAAGAAATATAGGAAACAGAGGAAAGAAAAAAATACGGAGATTCGGGGGTCAACAGGCATCGCGTCTAAAGTAGGGTTGCCAACTTGCACACTTTCGTATTTTTTGCACTATTTGTTACCTTATTCTACTCTTTCCCTCGACGGACAGAAATTGCATTCTTTTTGCCAATTTCAAGCTGAAATCACTGTATTTTGCACTCTTTTACGAAATGATATAGAAAAAGTCCTTGCGAAATGAAAATTTTTAAATTAAATTATTCGGGTGCAAAGATACAACTGCTAGCCGGTAAGATCTCTGTTATCTCTGCCTGCCTTCCTCCATTCGTCTTTTCAGCATTTACAACCATTTAAGAAGGTGTACGTCAAATCAAAGTCAAATTAACAGGTGAAAACGTGGAAAATGGAAATTCAAATCAAATAGTTTGTGGTAACGAACTGTAAGAAAGGAGGGATGCAGCTCAATAGTAGGCTAACCGAAACTCTAAAAAAACAGAGTTTTGATATCAATAGATATATCAAAAGAATCGGCTTATTATGTTGACTCCAAATATATATTATTCATTAAGTTCATTGTTACCTGTCAAAGGCTACGATTTTTGAAAATTCGCCTGATTTTCAAAAAAGGGGAATACCCCCCCCCCCCCTCAAAAGTCAATGGAAATCACTTCATCAGATCCAGCTTATCAGAAAACCCCACACTAGAGATTCCAAGCTCCCATCTTCAAAAATACAGAATTTTGCATTTTTTGCCAAAATAGATCACGGATGCGTGTTTATTTTTTTTATTTTTATTTTTTTTTCCTAGGGGTGATCATATAGACCCAGTGGTCCTAGAATATCTTGGGAGGGCTCATTTGAATGGAAATTAAAAGTTATAGTGCCCAATTTTAAGTGACCAAAAAAATGGAGGGCAACTAGGCCCCCTCCCACGCTCATTTTTTTCCCAAAGTCACCCGATCAAAATTTTGAGATAGCCATTTTGTTCAGCATGTTCAAAAATATGATAAGTATGTCTTTTAGCATGAATTGATCCCCCGAAGTTCTCGGGGGAAGGACTGAAAATTATGAACTTTACCCAATGTTAGTATATAGTATTGGTTATTGGGAAGTATACACACGTTTTCAGGGGGGATTTTTTCTGGTAGTGGAGTGGGGGTCGGGGGTTATATGGGAGGATCTTTTCATGAAGGAAGTCTTTATGGGGGAAGGGACATTGCTATGAAGGGGACGCCGGATTTCCCAGCATTATTTTAAAAAGATCAGAAATTAAATATAAAAAAAACAAGTTTTTCAAGTGCAACAGCAGCAGCATCAAAGCTTAAAACGAACAGAAAATATTACATATATGATTGGGTTCACCCCCTAGTCAATACCTCGCTCTTTAAGCCAAAGATTTTTTAGTACTTTCATAAGAGCTATTTATTCTAATTAACGGCCTTTGCGATTAAGCGGTCATTTTTTAAAGAATTTTAACAAACTTCACGATTTAGAGAAAAGAGCAGGGAATTGAGTAGGGGGTGAACCCCCAAATATACATATTAAAAATATATTAATATAGAATTTCGTTACATAATTTAATTCGAAAGTTATGTATATTTATTAATAATACAAACGTTCGTAAATAAAATTAAACAAGTTTCGAGAAAGCCATTTAACCAAATAAAAGTAAAATTAATATGCAAATTTTGTTTTAATTATTCATTTACGGTGAGCCAAGATCAAAACCTGCATTAATTCAAAAATGTTCAAAAATTGAATGAAAAAAACAGGTTTTTGTTAACCGAAAGTAAGGAACGACGTTAAACCTTAAAACGAACAGAAATTATTCCGTATATGAAAGGGGCTGTCCCCTCCTAAACGCCTCACTCTTTACGCTAAGGTTTGACTTTCTCACAACTCTATTTTTATTGAACAATAAACAACTTTAGCGTAAAGAGCGAGGCGTTGAGGAGCGGACAGCCCCTTTCATATACGGAATAATTTCTGTTCGTTTTAAGTTTTAACGTCGTTCCTTACTTTCAGTTAAAAAAAACTTGTTTTTTTTTTTATTTTATTAACCAAGACTCTGATTCCCTTAACTATATTTGAGATGAGGTTCAGGGAAGTTTTATTTTGAAAGATGATGTCTGGGTAGTTAGTGTTCGGGGTACAGTGGCCAGATGGGGCACATTGGCACTTTTCTGAATCTGTCGCGCATTGAATTTTTTGAATTGGAGTATTTTTTTTAAAGGGAAAATTGTTCTTCATTCGGCACATTTTCATGAGAAAAATGAAGTTTCTGGCGCATTTTTCACTTTTAGGCGGCGCAACTTTAGACCAAGCATCTGACAACACTGGTTCGGGAAGTCAAGCCTAAAAGCGACAGTATAGATTGTTGAAAATAATTTGAACTCTTGAAGATCATTACTTGAGGGACCAATCAACACTACTCGGATATATCCGTGTTTTTCAATGGTAAATCGTTCATCGATAGTGCTTTGGATATACTATGGGATAGTTAACAGCAAACCTTCGAATGTGCGGTAGATCTGGAGTCTCTATAGTTCCAAGAGTGATTTAATGAATGAAACAGGAAGTTCAAATATACAAAAATTGCTCATTCATTATCACTGACACGTACTCTTGCTCTTACGTACTCTTACTCTTGAGTCATCTCACCGATTTAGAAGCGTATTTTAGCTGTGAGAAACGCAACAACTGCAATAGCTCAGGAGAAATTAGATTTCATCAAGTCAAGAGTGAAGACAAGAGCTACCCGTTGTACGACGCATCGCGAGGCGGAAAACAACGAAGAAATATATTGTTAGGCCTGTATATGCCACCACCAGGGGGGGGGGGGGGGTGAGCGTTGATTGTCAGAGACACGAATATGGTAGGCTACTTGAAAAAAGCCTAAAATAAAGAATGTAATACTTTGCTTAATTGAGATGGTTCCTTCTGTGGAGCCGCCAAACTAAAATGTTACCAACACGATACTTTGTTTAAAAAAAGGCCAATATCAAGAAAAGTCTTAAATTATTCGAGTAAAGTAGTATTTTGTGTTGTGTGTATTGTTGGTTTTCTAAAGATGTATCTGCCTCATTCTCAACTCCAGTCATAATTGATATCTGATGGAATTCGTTCATTACATATTAGTGCCGTCATAAGCCCCGAATTCACCAAAGCAGCTCTGACTCTAAGCCCTTTCCCAGGCCCCTACTAGGAAGAGTAGTAGGAAGAGGGGGTTCCAACTGGCACAGAATATTTTACACAGAGCTTAAATATCATCCCACTTGAATCATTCAGCATGAATAATTCATTTTACCCCCCCCCCCCCTCCTTGTACTGAATACTAATTACCTCCTCCCTTCCCATAGGATTAAACTTAATTACACTTTTCAAACTTACCAAAATCTTAATTTTCAACTATCCCATTAACAAAGGTGAAAAAATACTAAAAGAACCGAGTCTTGTTCCAAAAATACAACTGTTTTTATTGACTCGCACGCGACGCCCGATTCGTATTCCGCTCTTGCGTGTCTGCAGACTGGATAAACAACAACATGTCAACAAAATACTTCCTTCTTCCAGTCAATGCCCACTAGGCAAACCGGCCAGCTAGGAGACTGCTGGAACTACTTGGAAAATACTGGAGAGAAAACATAAACACTCCTGGAGAAACGCATCCCGGAATCTCAAAAACACACTAATTGAATAATTCAAACTTTATTCTCTAATCCAGAGAAGGGTGTCCATAAAAAGAATGGAAAGGATTGGCGTGTTTATGATAAATGGTATGTGATGATCTCTTTAGAAAATACTCAATGAAATTGCAATTCTAGCAAGAGCACCACCAGAAAATTTTACCAATGGGGAGAGGGGGCAAGTATAGCCAAAAAAATTGTTTGCCAAATTTTTATGGGAATATTTCTCATTTTCCTCACGGGCGGGGCATAACTCACTCGCCTCTTCCTGGTGACATTAATGATTTTAAGCAACTAGAAAACAGTGATCGGTGCTTGTTGGTGCAACTATTGGTGCAGTGATTGGTGCAACTATTCCACTGACAAAATCTAAGTCAAAGTCAAAATTTTATTATGTAGTTGTAAAGTTATGCAGAAATTTTTGCATGCAAGTCTGGCAAAAAACCCGATGTTTCATTGTCAATAAACTGTATTTTTTTTTTGCATTAAGAAACACAATTTGCATGTTTTGGACAGTCATATCATGTTGGAACATTCTGTTTCATAAGCAATAAACAATTGACATTAACACACGACTGATTTAAAAAAAAAATTATTTTTGATGTTTCACAAGGTATGGCTTTATTTGTTCTTTGGGGTAAGGGCGGGTAAGCAGTAAAATTTGCCTGTGGGGAGACTGCATTAAAATCCGATTTTCATGTCATTTTCAAAATTTTAGTCCTTTTAAGAAGCTTTTATGAGTTCTCATTGTGGAAGTATCACCCCCACCGATCCCAGCCCCAGATATGCTAAATTGATTCAAAAGATGTGGTTAGACACTTATGTAACTCTGATACTCATGGCCAACATTCTTAAACTTAGAATACCTTCCCTATATTTCTCAAAACACTTAGAAGTTTTTGACTTTTTGCAATCGAGATACGTCTATTTTTCTCAAATGAAGAAATAATTATTCTTTGAAATAAAAATTTTTGAGAACCTTTTCCGTAAAAATAGCCGCTTGATTATGGAAGTAAAAAAACCGAAACGGACTTTTTTTTTTATTTTCCCGTCATTTTGTAAAATTTATAATACCCCAATGTCTTTTAAGTTACCTTAAAAAATTTTGAGTTTTGAAAATGAGATTCGTGCAGAAATTAATTATGTAATTCAATAAAGGCCTAAAACACGATTTTTTTTTGTGGTGGGGGGGGGTAAAGCTAGGAATTTTAAATAGTTCTAAAGGATGCCAAGGCCGTGATTTTTCCCCAATTTCTGATGCATCTACCTAGTTATTAGTATTTATTTTATGAGTTTTGAGTCTTAATGGAAACCCTGAGTCCATGCCCTTTCTCCAAAATTCCCAATGCCCTTATCCGAATGGGTTGAATGTACTTTCTCTGATACAATTACAGCAAGAGTCGTTTCAAATATGTATTTCCCATGCCAATGGAATAATTTAAACCATCAGAGGCTGTAAACATCTCCAGTCTTATATCCCACAGACAGTCGTAACAGGTTCATAGAACGCACAAACTATCAAAAAGCCCATATTATAACTACATAACTGTTTGGGTAATAAATTCCCTCATTATAATGTCAAATTCTTATTCATGTCGGCACTGGCGGCTAAATCACACTTGATAAGTTTCGTTAGTCTTGACAAACATCAAATAAAAAAAAAAGTTTTTTCAGCTGAAAGTAAGGAGCAACATTAAGACTTAAAACGAACAGATATTACTACGTATATGAAGGGGACTGCCCCCTCCTCAGCACCTCACTCTTTACGATAAAGGTTTTTAGTACTTTTAAATACGCTTCTTATTTTTCTAATTACAGGACCCCTGTGTTTCAGGAGTCTTCCTTAAAGAATTGGAACAAAATTCAAACTCTAGCAAAAAGAGCGAGGTGTTGAGGAGGGGGAGCCCCCTTCATATACGTAGTAATTTCTGTTCGTTTTAAGGTTTGATGTTGCTCCTTGCTTTTAATTGGAAAAACCTTGTTTTTTTAATTTAATTTCTGATCGTTTTTTAAATAATGCCAAGAAAACTGGCTGTGCCTCCACGGAGAAATATCCCTCCCCACGGAATTATTCTCTAGACAACTCAATCCTAGTGAAAATTTACACCGGATAATTCTCCTAACATCTCCGCGCGTAAAATGGAGACAGAAAAAAGAAAACAAGATATAAAAACAATTTTATATAGGAATTATGGCAAATTTTCCCATTGAAAATTCCCACGTGGAAAAACCCCCCAGCATGAGATTTGTTCCCCTCCCCCATCCAAAAATGTATGAATACTTCCCAATAACAAATACTATGCGCAAACAATGGACGAATTTTATAACTTAAGGACCTTTGCCCTGGGGCGTTAGGGGGGGGGGGGTCATGTTATATCCAAAGATATAGTTATTGGGCCTTTCAACAATGATCAACAAAATGGCTATCTCAAAATTTGGATCGGACAATTTTAGAAAAAAAGGGTGGGGGAGGGGGCCTAGTTGCCCTTGAATCTTTCTGGTCACTTAAAAAGGGCACTAAAACTTTTAATTTTTGTTTGAATGAGCCCTCTCCCATTATTCTAGGACCACTGGGTCGATATGATCACCCCTGGGAAAAAACAAACAAAAAGGCCGTGGAGGACCCCCCCCCCCCAAAGATTTTTCTGGTACCCTCATTTCTACTTTTTTTTTCCTTTTTTCCCTCTTTTTAAAATAAATTTGTCAATTTGAGCAATTATTGGTGCCCTTGTCAGATTCCCCTTCCCAAGATTTTGCTTATTGGCACCATTGTCACATCCCCCCCCCCTAAGATTTTACTCTGGATCCGTCCCGAGTCTGTGACATCAGGTCGGGAAGGGTCAGCCCAACAAAGGGTCACAAATTCATAAAAGATTCGAAAAAAAAGAAAAAATTAAGTAAAATGCAAAACATATTGTTGTTCTGCAACCACCCCCCCCCATTAATACTCCATGCTTATATTATTCCAAATAAATTGTCCAATAATTTATTGGAAATTAGATAAAATAATAAAAAGTAAACAAGTTTATCCACAAAAGGGAAGAGCTAGAATCAATTCGAGTAATAAGACTAAACAAAATAAATCTGACTTGATTATTATTCTATCATACAGATAAGGAATGCTACAATTAGACAAGACTTTTACTGATTGCCAGCATAAAAAAGGATATCGAGGATGGACTTGTAATAGGACAAAGCCTGGTTTCTAAGCAGCAAAGGCTTATTAGTAAACCAATCAGAGTGTGTTTAAATCGGTTTCCCCATGGACCTTAATGGGACAAATATAACATTTTGTTTATGTTGTCATAGGAAACCGCATAACAAAAAACGTTGCTTACAGTGTAATTGGAACAATATTTTTTTTAAGTAGGATATAAGATAATATTATACTTTTTTGGGTAGACTATCCTCGTGTAGTTGATCAAACCCAGCCACGGTACTGCCGTATGATGTTTTATCACCAATATTTAACCCAGACACGTAACAAGGATTTCAGTGCGGGGGGGGGGGGAGGGTATATCAATTAAAAAATCAATAAATGAACCTAATGATTTTTCAAATAACTCCTATGTGAAAAATATGATAAATACTGAAAAAATTGTAAAAATCATAAGATTCCAGCATGGCCGTATCCAGGGGGGGGGGTTTACCCGGTTTGAACCCCCCCCCCCCATCCGAAATTTTTTGACCGACTCGAAAATAAGTCGAAAATTAGTAAAACCTAGGTAAAAATCAGTAAAATTAGTCGAAGACTGAGTAAAAAATTAGTAAACCCCCCCCCCCCAAAAAGTCAAAAATTAGTAAAACCCCCCCTGAACAAAAATCCTGGATACGGCCCTGGATTCCAGGGTTAAAATGTCCTTCATCCGTAGGTGATCTAATCTAGACTTTAGTCATTATAATATGATATAGGTGCGATTAACGGTCAATCATTTCCTAACCTTTAAAATCCGAATCTTTTAAAATCCCTTTGGTCGCTTAACTATATCTTAGATCGCTTATAAAGTGATATTTGAACGTTCGCAGTTACTTTATAGCTAAACGCCCCTTGTTCAACGAACAAAATCACATCTTCGGTAAAAGCAAAAGAGTAGAGCTCTTTTGTCCTGTGAATTTATTTTTTTTTCTTTTATGGATCAAAAAATTTTGAAGCGTCAGTGGATCTACGTTCTTAGCCACTTGACCTTAGAAATTTCCCAATTTCTAACGACAAATTTTCCTCCGAAACTCATAATCCAAAAACGTATACGCAAACATCATATTCTGTGACAAGTCTGTCAATCGTGCTGTGTCCCTTTATAACATCTGCGAGCACTCTATATATTTCATTTCTTTATTTTCCTTTTTATTATTGCGTGAAATACAATACTCAGAAATCTCTTTCCATCCTCCAGACTGCATACTACGATCGGATTTTCAAACTCCATTTACTAAAATCTTGTTTTCGCAGAGAACTTCCTTTGGTTTTGGATGGCCCTTTTGTTATCTCTAAAAGTGTGTGTGGTTTTGTCATTATTTAATTAATTTCAGTTACACCTTATATTTGTATCTGTATAGCTCTTGGTTTATACAATTTTATTTCTTTAAGATAATAAAGTTCTGTTCCCTTTTCAACTAGCTTTCCCTCCCTTGGGGGAAAAGGAACAAAAGAGATTACATTCACACCTGCTCAGGGATTAGTTTTGTTTATATAGTGTAAAAAACAAGAAGAGACGAAACAACACTACAGATCCCTCAATTCATTGACGTCTGGAACAACAATGGTAGAAAAGGGATGAGGGACATTTAATAGGTGAGATTTAGTTGCCTCAAGAACAGAGTATAATTAATTAAAAGAGGAGTAAAAGCGTGATGTTTATTGCTTTTTTGCTAGGTTATCTTGCAAAAATCAATTGACAGTCCTCATGATATTGTGGCCGTTAACTGTATAATTGTCGTACCTGCGTAATCAGAAGTTCCATAAGAAACTTAATTAAAGGCAAACTCCGATCCTTGTTTCTTATTTTTATAGTTTTAGTTCAAATAGAGAAGATACCGAAAGAAAACTAGCTAAAAACAGAAGGTTTCGTAGCCAAAGGGTACGTAACGCCTGAACCCAATGTTTGCAGTCTTGTGCAGAAGATAATTTTTATAGGAATAACGCTTAGACTTAAAGATTTCATTGAAATTTCATACATAATGTCGTTCATTCTAATGCCCTACATCGCTTCGCTCTTTCTGGAGTCAATTCGTCGTTCCTATTAGTTCCGTCGCTTGGTATTCTGGTGCTAAAGTTTAAGTAAAATTGATGTTGAGCAGTTGGACTCCATTCCTATTTGCAAAGGAGTTGTTTTGTCACCAGGTATATTTAAACTTGTATTACCTTCATGTCTGAGGACTCTACCGGTCTTAGCATTTTGTTGCTGAGTAGGCTCGTAAAGTTCGTGTTTTTTTGTGGAGTTAGCAAGTATGTTAGAGTTTATTGTGGAGTTAGTTAGTAATACATTACACATGCTGTTGATTTTCTTCTACTGGGCAATAGCCATAAGAACCAGTGGTGGATCCAAGGGGCGAGGGGGGCGTCCCCCCTAAAACAGTCTAAAGTAGTGTAATTTACTTAATTAACGCAAGTTTGTGTTAATTAACTTGCTCCTAACGCAAGTTTATCGGATCAAACTATTTCCCCCCCCCCTGAAAAAATCCTGGATCCGCCACTGATAAAAAACCCAACTGATAACTTTACGATTCCTAACTTACATCTTGCTTCCGTTGGTCTATCAATCAACCGTTCAAAGTGTTGGTTTAAATATCTTATTAGATTTTAGCAAGTAGGCGCTTTAGATTTCGAAAATACTTGGTTTCCTTTTTTTCCTTAGTAAATTGACTGGAATTTCATTTAGATCACTTTCTTTTGCTTGTTCAAAACTGATAAATAGAGCAATGAAGAACCTAAGGATGGTATAGGGGAAACCTTTGCCTAATAAAGAAATATAATCTCAAAGGTCTTAACAGTTTGTACCCAAGTTTTAGTTCCTCAGTTATTTTTTTCCTTTTTGGCACTGCCCATTTGTTCTAAAAAAGCATTATAGCACCCTATTTTTGGCATACGTTAGATACCGTAGGTTGTTTTTTTACCAAGTTGGTAGTGAACAAGGATTTATTGGATAAATTTGACCTTATACAGTCTTAAATGAACAGTGTCAGTGAAGTTCTACATTTGAGAACTTCAAATTTTATCTCTGTGCATGATCCTATTTTCCATATTTTTCATCACTGAAGTTGGTTAAAGGTTTTTTTATGAAGCTTGTGCAGTAATTTTGTATTATTTTTGCTGTTCTTTGCTTCATTACTGTGTGCTCCGCAGTATATTTTTCATCACTGAAGTTGGTTAAAGGTTTTTTTTTTATGAAGATTGTGCAGTAATTTTGTATTATTTTTGCTGTTCTTTGCTTCATTACTGTGTGCTCCATTGTATATTTTTCATCACTGAAGTTGGTTAAAGGTTTTTTTTATGAAGCTTGTGCAGGAATTTTGTATTATTTTTGCTGTTCTTTGCTTCATTACTGTGTGCTCCACAGTATAGTTTTCATCACTGAAGTTGGTTAAAGTTTTTCTTATGAAGCTTGTGCAGTAATTTTTATTATTTTTGCTGTTCTTTGCTTTATTATTGTGTGCTCCACAGTATATTTTTCATCACTGAAGTTGGTTAAAGGTTTTTTTTATGAAGCTTGTGCAGTAATTTTGTATTATTTTTGCTGTTCTTTGCTTCATTACTGTGTGCTCCACAGTTTAGTTTTTTATCTTTGTAGGTAAAAATGATTATACAAATAAACAAACATTACTCTACGTAAAAAAAGCATTGACAAACTCCCACCTCCATTTACAATATATAGATGCAAAATAATGTCTCTAAAACCTGTTGTAGTGACTTTCAGCCCCCCCCCCCCCCAACTATATATACCTAAAAAAGACAATAATAACAACCATGGGGAAAAGTAAACCACAGCTAAATGGTTAGAGAGATGGACAAACTGATTGTCGATCATGCATGAAGTATTTCAGAACAGAAACAACCAAAATTCTTTCGACTTGTCGTCGTTTGAACCAGAAAGTAGAGAAAGGAGGCCAGAAATACATTGCAGGTGAGATTCATCTGCATAAGAAACTATGGTCAATTATGTCAGTCTTGCAAACGCCTGGTAATCCTTTCTGCCTTTTCAAGTCTGCACCTAGTCAAGGTGGCTTCTAAGTTCTCAGATAAATTATGCTCCAGCTAGATCAACTATAATTGTAGTAGAATTGCTGAAAGATACAGCCACAGATCTTTTAAACTAATAGGATTATCAACTTCTGTCATTCACGCCATTGCGGTAAATACACTGCCATCTATCCAACTATCCACAAAGCCGCATCCACTAAAAAAATTAGTGTTTTTTTCTTAACTTTCAAATCAGGTACTGCATTTAAGTTATGACTGTTCATCTGCTGTACAGCCGAATCTTTCTTAATGTCAACTTTGAAGATATTTCGATTTGATGATCTTGGAATTACGTTTCCCATGCTACACTAGTGGCTAATTGTACGATTATTAAATAACTCGACATTTACTTTCACTTACCATGGCAGTTTATACGCTAACTTTACTAATTGCTTCCACTTTGTCAAGCCATTAAAAAAAATCACTTCTATTTTACCTCCGAACAACAGAAACCAATATGGAACACAGAAATAATTAATGAATAATTAATTAATGATAGAATGATTAATAATCAAACAGTTCGTGGTAACGAACTGTATCAAACAGTTCGTGGTAACGAACTGTAAATAAGGAGCGACCCGGCTCAATGGTAACCGAAACTGTAGAAAACGGAATTTTGATACCAATAGATACATCAAAAGAATCAAATTTTATATAGAATCGGGGGTTATGTGAGAGGATTTTTCCATGAAGGAAGTTTTCATGGGGGAAGGGACATTGCTATGAAGGGGGCGCCGGATTTCCTAGGATTATTTAAAAAAAAGATCAGAAATTATATATAAAAAAACAAGTTTTTTAACTGAAAGTAAGGAGCAACATCAAAACTTAAAACGACAGAAAACATTATGTATATGATTGGGTTCACCCCCTAGTCAATATTTCACTCTTTAAGCAATGATTATTTAGTACTTTCATAAGAGCTATTTATTCTAATTAACGGCATTTGTGATTAAGGGGTCATTTTTAAAGAAGTGGAACAAAATTCGAACTTTAGCTTAAAGAGCAAGGTATGGACTAGGGGGCGAACCCTCTAATATACGTATTAAGAATATATGAATATAGAAGTTCGTTACGTAAATTAATTCGTAAGTTACGTATATTAATTACTAATAAAAACGTTCGTAAATAATATTAAACAAGATTCGTGAAAGCCATTTATCCAAATAAAAGTAAAATTTTGTATATTCAAGTTTTGTTTTAATTATTCATGTACGGCAAGCCAAAATCAAAACCTGTATTAATTCAAAAACGTTCAAAAATTAAATAAAAAAACAAGTTTTTTTTAACTGAAAGTAAGGAACGACGTTAAAACTTAAAACGAACAGAAATTATTCCGTATATAAAAGGGACTGTCCCCTCCTTAACGCCTCGCTCGTTACGCTAAAGTTTGACTTTCTCACGACTCTATTTTTGTTTAAACAATAAAAAACTTTAGCGTAAAGAGCGAGGCGTTGAGGAGGGGACAGCCCCTTTCATATACGGAATAATTTCTGTTCGTTTTAAGTTTTAACGTCGTTCCTTATTTTCAGTTAAAAAAACTTGTTTTTTTTATATTTAATAATGAACAGGGATCAAAGCTTTCTTATTGATACAGTGACTAATAGTGTCTATCACTGCATTTTTTTTCTATGTGAACACAATGTAACCTTTGCGATTTTCAACTTTAAAGCTTATGAAATCCTGGTTTCTTGAGTGATATTCGATTGTTTGCTACCAGAACTCCCATCTTGGCCTTTTTTTGCATAGGGGCAATTTATCAATTTCCTTAGCCGGAAACAAATCGAAGTTTCGGTCAGCAAAGCCTTTCATTTTTGAAAGTCGCCTCTGACATAAGATGTCGCCACGGACGAATAACCACGGTTTCAGTTTGTTCCTACTTTCCCGGACTTGCGAACGTGCAAACAATGAAAAATGCAATTCTCAGTTCTGTTTGGACTTGAAAGTTTCTGCTAGGCAAAGCTTCTGTAAACAACCAAGACAAAAAATTCAAGCGATGAAAGGCACCAAGTTACCGGATGACTTGCTCTGAGCACAATATTATGGTCAGCAAACTTCTATCATCGAAACTTCACACAAAAAGAAACCTGAAATTACGTTTGATAATCCATTTTATTGACTTGTCTGGGAAATAAACAATTCCCAGTAGTTTGGTTAGGGAAGTAGTGCAAACAAGTGAGGATTACTGGCTATGTATAAAGAATACAAAAGCATAGAGCTAAACTTTTAGAAGGGATACCATGGTATCTACTAGAGGGAGGGGAGGGGGTTTGATGTTTGACAAAAACTTTTTTGTCCAAATATTCAATAATTCATAAATTTTTGAGTCCTTAGACGGTTCGTTAGAGGAGGGGAGAACTTCCCCCACTATGTCTCCTTATATGTACATTTGCGGAAAAGAATACTTTATGTTAGCAATTCTGCTTTGCTTAGCGTAAAAACGTCTGCAAATTAACAATTTTTCTGTTTGATTGGATTTTTATTGATTCAATCTATTGCATGTAGCTAAGACTTTTTTTTCGTAATTTTGTGTCATCAAACTGTTCTTAGCATTGAATGGTAAGTTAAGGGCGACTCATTTCAACTGTAACTGAAACTCGAAAAAAGGGAATTGCAAAATAATACACAAATATAAAGGAAATATGCATAATATAATAATAATTCAATTGTAACCCACTTAAAAAAAGCGGAATAAAATACACTAAAATGAGAGGAGCAGAATAACGCATGGAGGATATTTTCTGTTTGTACTTAATATTAATACCTCTCCTTGCATACATTTAATAAAACTTTTTTTAATTTAATCTATAAGTAAAATAGTGCTTTTATGTAAAGAAATAAGCTCAACGGACTTCCAAAATGCCCAACTAAGCATAAGAAACGTACTCTAGAAACCCACAGCTTTGGGCAATGCATATTTTGGCAAAATCCTCAATTGCAACCATGATACATATGACAGATAAACGTACTATATCTGCCACAGTCAAGTGTAACCTGTCCTTTCTGAATAGTAGTTTCGGATCGCTTCCAAGGGAAGTAATCATTTTTGTTCGCTTGAAGTTTCAACTTCACTCTTTAATTCCATTAGAGAACTTTGTTCTTTTTATTTTTATTATGGAATAGGTTTCATTGGGTGCTCAAAATGGAATAAATTAAACCAATTCAAAAATTGAGATATTGTTTTTAGTCTCGGGTAGATAAAAAATCTGCTACTTTTTGTTAAAGGGACTATTATAACCCATCCTTTTAAACGCAATCTTTTGGTCTAATGTGCGCTACTATATCTTATTTAAGTCGCATGATAATTAGCAGTGTCTTTTTTTTTCTAAAATCGGTTACATCTCCTTTTCGAAAACAACCAACTATTTGTCAACCGCAATTGGAAAACCCTCAAGCGTATTTTTTAGTTTCTTCGCTCTCCTATAACACTTTTATGTGTTATAGGAGGAACTACGGAAGCCAATTTACACTAAGCACGATAGCTTTTCAAATAATGACAACCATGGATTGAAAGGTAGAGATGGGTCTTGTGAGTAGGTCAATTAGTTGCATAACCAAAATGGCAGTTCAGAAGCAACTTATGCTTTCAGTTTGGTTCAAATATTGTCAAGCTCGAAACAAAAGGGCGTATCTCCCGCTTTGTTTGAAGATGAGTTAGAAAATAATGACACCTTTAGTAGATTTTTATCTCTTAGTCGTAATTGCAGATGTTAATTTACTTCGGAGGAATTAAGGGAGACCCACGATTATTGGAGCGAAAAAATACTTCAATAAATCTATAAAAAAAAACTATCGAAATAATTTTTTGTGCCGTGCACGAAACAAAGCTACATTTTTCACCATCTCACTGTAACTTTTAATTATTTTCCTTTATAAATCCCCAACAGAAGATTTTCTATGAAATTGCTTGGAAACTTTGTTGGACTGTCAAATTGTAAAACTTTTGGTTTTTGGCTCTAAAAAAAAAAAAAAAAAAAATAGAAAATTTATATTATTTAAGGCGTGTTTCCGTCATCTCAACGATAATTGTCATTAACGATTTTACTAACAACTCTTTTCCGTGAACTAAACAATAATTAGCTACTAATAAGTGTTAGTGACTTTCTTTAGGAACTGAAATCCTGTTAGAGAAAGTATTCTGAGCTCGAACCTAAAACTTTAAAGGATTAAAACAGAAATTTGTGATTTTCTAGTAGAAATAACCGCAGATGAATTTGTCTTGACGGTTGTAAATTACATTGTTCTGCTAATAATTATAATAATTATGATTTAAACTGAACAGCTTTAAGCTAAAATTTGTTAAATGGAAAACTCTAAGTATCTTGAAAACCAATAGAAACACCGGGAAACGGATGAGATCAAACAGTCATAACCTTACTTTAGGGTAAGTGGGAGGGGGACAGCATAAATCTCAGTTTGAAATTAACAAGTTAAATTACATCTTTTGAATTGCAATAAAAATTATATTTTGCAGATAGATCAGTTTCCTTCGTAGAAAAAAAGCAATGCTCAACCAACCATTCCAGTGCTTAAGACTTTTCCAAATCATCACTAATCTTCCTTGAAAATAAGTTATGCAGTATAAGTTAATAAGATCGAGTTAATAAAATAATCAAGTTATGATCAAGTTAAGTTAATAAGCATAAGTTAATTAGATCTATTGCTACCTTTCTACCATTACATTTCACTTGATTTAAAAGTAAACATTGAATAAATAAACCTTAAACAGAAACATAAAACAACCAGAGACTGTTGGAGAGCTTCGAGAGAAAACTGCAATCTTCCCTCCTATTTTCTCTATTTTAAGCAAGAAGTTTCAAAACAATTGTAAATTGTTTTGAACTACTATTCAGGAAAGACAGGTTACACTTGACTGTCGCAGATATAGTACGTTTATCTGTCATATGTATCATGGTTGCAATTGAGGATTTTGCCAACATATGCATTGCCCAAAGCTGTGGGTTTCTAGCAGTGGCGGATCCAAGGGGGAGGGGGGCTTCCCTCCCCCCTGGCGTAGTCTAAAGTAGTGTAATTTACTTAATTAATTCAAATTTGCGTTAATTAAACTTGCTCCTAACGCAAGTTTATCGGATCAACCGACAATTGTTTGTGAACCAATACTTAGAAAACAAATTTGTTTTAGCACTCGTTTCTTTTTATCTTAACATAATATGTTTGACTTTCTGTGTAAAAAAAAAGGACCAAGGGCATTTAGGTGAGCCTCTCGGGCAATGTTGACCCAAATTAAAAAACACTATGTGCATGCGGGTTGTCTCAAAAAGGCGTATCTCAGGAGTGACTTAGAATATTGAGTTGGGACTTTCAGGGAGTGATAAGTGGGATGATCAGTTAACCAAAATGCAATATGTGCATGCTGGTACTACTACTATTACTACCACTACGACCCCTACTACTACAACTAACATACTATGAAAACTGAACTGAAAACTCCGCAACTGAAAACTTTCCTACAGCACTACTGATCGTTGATATCAATAAGCAGTCTTTGGTCTATGTTTTGTTATTCTTCTTATACTATTGTTATTTTACACTGATTACCAAAGCAGACCTAAAATAATAAAAACAAAAACATAAACATCCGGAGAATATTAGAGAGCTTTGAGAGAAAATTTAAATTTTTCCCCTTTTTCCCAGAGCTTTCCTATTGTAAGCAAGAAATTTCGAAACAAATGTAAACCCAATTATCAATTTGAATCATCGCAACAATTATATTTTTTGAAAAGGTTTATTTCTTTCTTTTTAGAAAAAAAAACAAATGCCAAACCAGCTATTCCCATTCTGAAAACTTTGCTACAACGCCGATGATCTTCGTTATCAATAAGTAGTCTTTGATCTGTGTTTTGTTATCTTTCTTATACTATTATTACTTTTCACTTATTACCAAAGCAAGGATAACATAAATAAAACAGAAACATAAAACATCCGGAGAATATTAGAGAGCTTCGAGAGAAAACTTCAGTTTTTTTCCCCCTGTTTCTCAGAGCCATTTTCTACTGTAAACAAAACAACATAAATCCTTCGTTCCAAGATACATCAAATGGGAAGCATAGCAAGACAAATCGAAGACTGGTGTTTTGCAAGGATAAAGCATAAAAACAATAACACCCGGACAAATAAAAGTTAAATGGATTCACTAGGCGATGGGCAAACAGAGCCGGGAAAATAGATTCGAAAGATGAGTGGGCAGAATCGGGAATAATTCTTGGAAAACAGTAATTGCTTCGGAACTTGAGTAAATAAACTGCAATTCTACTTTTAGGCTGGAAACAAAACACAGACTTCTTAAATGAAAACACTTCTGAAAGAACAAAGATTTAAAGTTTAACACCTATCGAAAGGAAGAAAAGTAAAAGTGTTTTCAATTTTCTAAGGATCAATTTTCCAAGGATTGCTGCAGGATTGGGCGTCATCATAACCTCATTGTTGGAAAGTGATACACCTAAGGCCTATTTTCAAATATCCTGAAGAGAACATACACTAGAATCTAAACCTTAACGTTCAATGTTATCTCCTCAGAGTCAGTAGACATATTTCCGAGAGAAAGGTAAGGGGTGACAAGTCTGAAATATTTCCGGAGGGGGGTGAGGGTCAAGACTTCCAAAAGGGCTTTTTTCCCAGTTAATTTTCGGAAATTTGTACTTTTGCAGATCTTTGATCTTTTATTGAGGTAAATCCCCATTATGGGTGCTCATTAGCTATCTCATTTTTTGTTGAGAGTATTCCATCTTCAAAGTATTAGACTTTCTCTTGACCTTATTCATTAAAAAATCAATGTTTCATACGGGAATGACCTGAGCTTACCCAAATAGAAAAACCCAAATAGAAAAAGCATCTGGAGCCCGTAGGCTAAATCTAAATTTATGTTTTAGGCTAAATCTTTTTGAAAAAACAACCATTGTTAAATTACATCAAATTGAAGCATCTTGATTGGGTGTTGCAGATGACCTCGCTAAAACTCTGATTAGTAAAAGCTAGGGTTTTTGAAAACTGGCTTTAGGCTTAGAAATAATAAATGTTATTTTCCGTTTTCAACTATTAAAAAAAACTAAATTAGATCGAAATAGCATATAAGCATTTATTTAGGCACCATAACTATAATAGCTTTAAGCAGTGAGCCAAATAAGAAATTTCTTTCGTGCAAAAATGGTTAACCATAACTTAAAAGGGAGAGAAATTAATCAAAAATTTTCTCGGTTATTTTTTCATAGATAGCGTTATTTGTAATGCATGTGGTAGTCATTTCAAACTTGACTTTCAGGTCTCGATAGTTCAAGCAATAGTCAAAACTCCAGGAAACACAATTACTCAATCTATTACCTGATTCCAGCAACCATCGACTGCTGCCACAAAAAGGTTCTTTTTGGTTCTCAGCTCATTTTCTATTAATAAGCAATAAGCCCTTTTTCGGTAGCACCTAGACTACAGAGATGTACGTAAGAACTCAATTCGAGGGGGACCCATTTTGGAGGGAACAAAATTGCCAAAGCACCAAAATAAGAAAAATATAAACACATTAAAGGGAATAATTAATCATATATAAAGACGAATAATTAATAGACAAAGTGACATTGGATCCTAAGACTTTCCCTGCATAAACATGCTCAATTGCTTAATATACCAGCAGACTTTTGACGGGCTCCAGGGGCCAAGGCTGTATCCAGGGAGGGGAGGGGGGTTACCCAGTTTCACCCCCCCCCCCAAAAAAAAATTTTTGACCGAGTCGAAAATAAGTCGAAAATTAGTAAAACCTAGGTAAAAATCAGTAAAATTAGTTGAAAAACTGGGTCAAAAATTAGTAACCCCCCCCCGAAAAAGTCAAAAATTAGTACCCCCCCCCCCGAAAAAAATCCTGGATCCGCCCTTGCCAGGGGCTCTTCAAATTTTTTCTGGTTATTGCTATTGTTAATAATAGTTAGTCTTTTCATTATATCTTGTTATTAGCAAAGAATATGTTTATCTAACGAGAGTGCGATATTTTTTTTTTCTTGCTGGCAACGAGGGATAAACCGATGGAATAATTTTCCTTTTCTTTTTACAATTCAATTGGTTAAATGTAATCGTAAAAAGGGACTTCGTGTAACAGAAAGACACCCATCCCCCCAACGAGAAAAGTCCATTATAGAATAATTTATACAAGTGGATTAGGGTAAACGGGGTTTTCCATCGGCAGTCAAGTGTTGACTATCATTACCATTTATCCTACTGACCTTTATTCCTATTAGTTTATAAAATATTTTTTTTTTGTTTCGGCTAGGTTCAGAGAAAGAAGGAAGATGCGACTTGCTATCTCTTCATATAAACAAAATGTACACTAATTGGAATAAACCTTTTCTATGAAAAAAAGACAACTTTTTTGAAAATAGAAAATGTATTACAAGTGGACTCCAGTATGAAAATAACAGTTCAACAATATCCGATCTTTTTATGATTTACAAAAAGGGAATCAATAAATTTGTGTTCTATTGTTTGTTTTGTTATTTTGGTTGCTTTGAAGCTCAAAAGAGAATTAACCGTTTCCATAGCACCATTGTTTAAGTCTTTTTATCTACAAAAGAGAATCACATTAACAGAAAGTTGCTGAAAAGACCTTCTGTCTTTGAAAGCAAAGAACATGATGCATCTGAAGAAGCACGACAAATAAGGACTTGACACCGTTTGTGTTAAATTTGTAGCAGTTATGTTCCAATACGTGAAATCTCACAATTTTTGAGAGGCAGAGTTTGTGTGAAACAGTTACTTTCCTGCTAGAACTCAGAAAAAATGCTACCAGTCAGGCATGTTTGTATAGATTTATTTCAGAGTGGTCAATCCTTTCCTGGGTTGGGAGTTCAAAGATTCGAAAAAATATAAAAAAACAGGCACATTATGAGAAATATGGAAACTATCCTAATCATTTTAAGATTCGGAGAGGGCTATACGATTCAACAGGTCTCCCCCTATACAGAGGCAGGGGCGGATCCAGGATTTTTTTCAGGGGGGCAGTGCAAAATAGGTTGATCCGATAAAAAAATTTAGGGGGGGGGGCAAAATAGGTTGATCCAATAAACTTGCGTTAGGAGCAAGTTTAATTAACGCAAACTTGAGTTAAATAAGGCAATTACACTACTTTAGACTACGCTAGGGGGGGGCGCCCCCTCGCCCCCCTCTGGATCCGCCACTGTACAGAGGCGGTTTCAGCAGGTGGAGGAAGAGGGGGCAGAGAGGGCTTGCCCCGAGTAAAGAAATCTTAGGGGCAAAGAATTTCAGGGGCGCAAAATTTCGAATAAAAAAGCTAATGGTTTCAATCATTTTGTAATTTTCTAAATTTTATTTTTTATTAAAATAAACTAGAGGCTGCAGTTAAGAAATCAAAATAATTAACATTTATAAATAAATATTTATTAATAATTACTAATTATTTATTATTAATTCATAAATAAAATAAATAAGAAAATAATTAAGTAAAAACAATTCAATGATAATAATTAAAACAATTAATAATAGTTTAACAATTAAATAATTTAAAAAATAATTAAAATGAATTATTAATTAATTAATGAATTGAAAATAATTTTATTAATAAATGAAATTTTTATTAAAATTTGGACTGACAATTTTGTGGGTGGCAGGGCGCTTATCAATATTTTACCCCGGGAGCGAGATAGGTCAGACCCGCCACTGTCCCTGTGCATGTGGGTGGAACTAATATATCTAGTTTTTCAACATAATATTGTAAATAAACTTTGTAGACACAAGGGTGTTCAGTATGAACATTTTTAATTTCTAAGATTGTATCCTAAACATGCTGTAATTTAACAAGTTGCTTTAGAACATTTCTCCATCACACCATAACAGACCAAAGAGTAGACCAAGCAGTATGAGAAACAGATAAAATAATCAAATTTCACAATCTGAGATTGGTATGATAGACGCCAAGTTCTACTAACGCCATTGACAGTGTAGTGCTAATCAGTGACCAAAAAGACTGGAAAGCAACTAGCCCCCTACCACGCCACTTTTTCCCAAATACATCCAATCAGAAGTTTGATATGGCTCTTTGGTTTAGGATAGCTTAAAGATCCAATAAACTGTGCCTTTGGGATGACACGACCCCCCAAAGCCCCTGGGAAAAGAGCATTAAGTTATGCAATTTGCCCATTGCATATAGTATTTGTTTTTGGGAAATATGTGAAAATATTTCGGTGGAAAGTTTTCTACGTGTGGGGGATTTTGCACGGGGAGAATTTTTCCGTTGAGAGGGAAATTTTTTTTTGTGGGGGGGGGGGATTTTTACTGGGGAAATTTTAAATTTTACACAGGGCAGGGGGATTTCCTAGCATGATTTGAAAATGATTGGAGATTGCATAAAAAAACACGTTTATTCAACTAAAAAGTAAGGAGTAACATTGAAAGTTAAAACGAACGGAAATTATTCCGTATATTAGGAGGGCTACCCCTTCCTCGCCCCTTGCTCTTCACGCTCAAGTTTGACTTTTTGCTCCAACTCTTTAAGAGTGACTCCTGAAAAACAAGGGCCATTGAATTTGAATTAGAAGTGTTTTAAAGAACTTCAAGACTTTAGCGTAAAAAGCGAGGGATGCGGAAGGGACACCCCCACTTATATACAGAATAATTTCTGTTCTTTTTAAGTTTTGATGTTGTTCCTTACTGTCAGTTGAAAAACTTTTTTTTTTTTTTTTTTTTTTTTTTTTTTTTTTTTTTTAATTAGTGTAGCCTATAGGAGCAATGAGTCACCTATAAAACTTAGTGACGAATGTCACGCTCAGATGGAATTGATAGTCAAATGTGGTGACCCAAGATGTGTAAGAATGAGCGAAGTTAGGTGACCCCTATTTCCGTATAGTTTATTGCTTTTATATAGGTACTCAGGGAATCTTATTTCGACTCTTTTTTCCTTGAAACAGAAAATTCTACAATTTCCCAGAAATTTCCTGATATTGGGGGTGTATTGTTGAAACCAGATAAATAATAAATTCTTTATGATAGAGCTTACCACGTAATTTAGCTTTCAGCTATCCTAAAAACAAAATTCGTCAGAAAATTTTAAACGACAATGAAGCACTTTAAATGTAAAATTAATTTATAAGAAGAAGGTAGGCTTATATATTAAAAAACAACATAAAAAAGAGATGAATGATTTTTCATTTGCAGAAGATCAGCAAATAAAATTTATTGTACTTATTTATCACCAATCTAACACTGGCGTGGGTTCCCACAGGAGGTGGGACTCAGACCGAATATTCCCCCTCCCCGAAATGAAATACAAAAATGATCAAAATATGTAGTATTTGAGAAAATATAGCACTTTCAGAGCAAAAATTGAAGGCTTTGATCACTCCTCTCTTTGGTTTTTTTTTAGGGTTGCCCTTCCCTTGAAAAACATTCCTAAAGGCATCCAAAAAGTGATTTTAGTTAATTTACTAACCATAAATTATCACCGATATTTTTATATATAAAAACTTACATAATTCTGAAACTAAGGCACCTAACATATAACTTTACAAAGAGAGCTGAGATATAGTTAATACCACCTTGGCCTTAAACGCTTTCAGTCTGAAATATTGTTACTGCAGTTGGGGCAGAAAAAATAAAGAGGATATGAGCTATTCAGAAGCCAAATCGATAGACGCTTTTAATACTTTTTTTTAAACACGTGTTGACTAAATTAGTTGATTGGGTTTTGTCTTCGTATCTTCTTAAGAAAATCTTTTGAAAATAGGTCTAAATACGTCAAATTTGCAAAAAAATCTGTTAGACCATAGAACACTTTATTTTTATTTAACAGTAAATTCAGATTCTCTCCAAAAATAAAATGTAATGAATTGCACCTGCAGCATGTCTCCTTTGGTGTTTTTGTTTTTGAAAATCAATTATTTGACAACTGATCGACTCATACCTTCATTCGAAGGAATAGATGACGCCTACTTATTTTACGCTCCTTTCGCATAAAGGAAAGAAAATGCATCAACAAAATCGTTCAGAGGCCCAACGCCTTGCCCCATCCATCACCGATTTGGCAAATGAATGACTGATTTTTTTGATCCTCCAAGATCAAAAGAATCGTTGATACAGATAATCAATAAGAATACATTGAGTACCAATATAAAGAGACTACGTTTTTATTTTGTCCCCTACCTCTTCATGGTTCAAAGCTTGGCAGCTTCACTTTCTAATTTACATTTCAGTCTATTATATTTTGAAGTTAGTTCATCGACGAAAACCTATTCCGATTTGATAGGTCGTAAATCGTTACTGGGATCATCCTTTTTGGGATACTTGATCGGATCGAAACGATAACTTGATGCGTATTATATCGGAGCTCGAGTCGAAAGTCATTAGAGCATAACAAAGAATTCGGTTCATTGAGATTTGAAGATGTCTTCGAAAGATAAAGAAAAATGAGAATTTCTATGCAATTTCAGAATTATGATCAACATACCAAATTTATTCCAATATCAATGATTTATCTATTTGGAATTATACCAAATGACTGTGTGATGTCGCGTGGCAATACTAAGGGGGAAAGTCAGGTCACTGGTTTTATATTATATCATCTGGTGTTTTAGGTATTGTTTAATTGGTGTTTAGGTATTGGTATTGTTTAAAGTCCCTACAAAAGTAGCCTATAGGCTACTTTTGTAGGGACTTCAGCATTGAAACACTTGAAAAACTCTCCACGTTGCATATTCTTAAAAATATTCCCTAAATATGAGGATTAGTATCATATGACATATTGGTTTTTCTAATTTAAGGTCGGTAGGCTACTGAAATGCTGTTTGTACATTTCTTTATATGTGCTATTAATTGACAAAAAGCATTTCACGAAAAGAAATTCTAAAGAAAAAAAAACATATTAAAAACCAAAAAAGCAGAAAGACCCCAGACCCCAGTTTGCACCCCCCAGCAGAAATTTAGTTTCTCCAAAACCTTTTTAAAACTAAGATAAACAAGCATAACTCAAGCATCCACAGAAATGGGTCAGTTTTCTTTAGTATATCCTTTACTTTTTTTGTTACTATATTGCTCATTTTTCAGTTTTCAGCGTCATTTCCACTTGATTTGGGAAAATTGGCTCTAAATTTGCCCCCCCCCCCAGGATTTTGACGAGCTTACGCCACTGTTCCTGATCCTATCTTCTAGCACCCTTGGATATGCTAATATTTGAACCCACCATTTTATTAAAAGAATTGTTTATGTTCCATTTTGCTGTAAATATTAGTTTGCTTATATAAATGTATATCAAGGCCATTTATTAAAAAGAGTTCTATTTTGCTGGGTTCCAAAAAATTGGACATCATGTGCGTTTACAATCGAGATGAAGCTGGAATCCAAACAGGAAGGGTGAGACAGAGACACGTGCATTTTGATATGTACGTTCAACGAACGCTACTCAAAAGCTTATAAAACTATAGTAGTCAGTGGAACAAATGATCACCTCTTCTTAACTGGCAACGACTGAGTCTAGACGAGATAGAGAGAAAATTGCTCATAAAATGTGTTCAAAATCTTATACAGCTAGTAAGTATTTATGGGGATTGACTGCGTGAAATATTAGGGGGAAGGGGCTAATTTCTTTTTCAATTTGAAAGGCTATTTTTCAGCATTTGTTAAGATTTTTGAAGACAGAAGAGAGTAAGAAAAGGGTATGAAACAAAATAACCTTTAATAGACTTTTTGGACGACATTAAAATCCACATTGAAAAAGAAAATATGTAATAATAAAAATCTGACCATATTGCTGGTAAAAAGGGAAAGATTCGTATTCTGCTTTTTTCGGTGGTAGTAATTCAAAAGGTATTACGTAGGTATTTTCCAAGACCGCACTGCCTTTCCATGACGTGCAAATAGCAGCTCAATAGGGATAAATTCTTTTATTTGATAACAGTGAAACAACAAAAATCAATCTCTGGATATTTCGGTCGCATATACAGTGGCCGTCTTCAGCATTTACAATGGCGGCCACTGTATATGTGACCGAAATATCCACATATTCTTTGTTGTTCTTTCACTGTCATCAATTAAAAAAAAATATCCCTATAGAACTGTTTTTTGTACAAAAGGCATTACGTAACATAGTAAGCAAGTTTTCAGTCTGGTAAAATCTTTTTTTTGCCACAACTCATTCGCTTCGTGATATACTCGATTTTTTTTTTCCAAAATGCATTTATATCATTTTTCTTCCCTTTAGCAAATTAAAAATTAGAACTTTTCGTACCAGTACATTTTTACTGCATCTTTGATGCTTTGAAACCTCTTTCTTGTACAAATAGCTGTTGTTAATAACAGTAAAGAAAAAAAAAGAAAACGCGATGAATTATTTTAGTCTGTTTTCGCTCTCCAGCAAAACTTCCATTTTGCAACAAAACACAACAAACCCTATGGCGGAACGACATGCAGTTGATGTGACTCTCGCCTTTCTTTAAAATAGGATTTGCTCCTCTAGTCAAGAAAGAAGAAGATACATTCCCTTAAATAAAAATCATTTGCATCTGATGGGAAGCAAGATCGGATGGCAATTTACTACCACGGAGGATTATAGGTGCATTTACGCTATGAACGCCACAGGAATTTCTTAAGCCTTAAGCACAAAATACTTTAAACAATGAAATAGTTGGTTAAATGTCAAGTCTTCCTTCATATTTTGACATCCTGAAGGAAAGTCTTAGCAGACAAAATGAGAAATTTACTCCCAATAAGGGGCATCTTGGGCGGATGGATAGCATAATGAAGAGCCTTGGAGAAATCTGGATACATAACCTAATATATAGACGATCTTAAGAAGTTCGATTCTTTCGTGTCTTTCCAGGTGCGAAGGGAATTGGAGAAGGGATACCAGTCGATCTTCAAGTGCGTTTTTCTGTCTTATATAAGTAGTAAGGGTGTACGCACTTTCAAAGATACATGAAAAGATACATGGAATTGCACAAGAATATGCACTACAGTATCACGTGGACACTTTAAAAAAGGCTGGCAAACCTATAAAGTGGCCAAACACGTTTTGAGAGTATAGTCAAGGTTGAATAAGACAATCATACTGTTTTTTCTTTGCTGTTGATATCAACCATACATGGAATTGCACAAGAATATGCACTACAGTATCACGTGGACATTGCAAAAAGCTGGCAAACCTTTACCTATAAAGTGGTCAAACACGTTTTGAAACTATATTCAAGGTTGTATAAGATAACCAGACTGGCTTTTTGTTATTGATATCAACTGTACAAGAATATGCAGCGTAGCTTCACGTGCACATTGCAAAAAAGCGAGATATTTATTATAAATTTGGAACAATATCAATCTTTGGAAATGGTTAAAGATAACAAACATGTTTTCAACCAGATGGGTTTTTGAAGCACATTCAGCATGGCGTGTTTTATTTTTTTATTTTTTTTGGTAATTGACGTTTTTTCTGATAACAAGTACCATTCATTGCGATCGTGTAGGTGTTTGTTGTCTGAAACCTATGATTTGGGATGCTATTTGGACTTTTCAGAGCTAGATTTCTTAGTCTTTCGTTGGTGTGTGTTGTCTGAAACCTATGAATTGGGATGGGTGGTATGCTATTTATAACTTTTCTGAGCTGGATTTCTTAGCCTTTCATAGGTGTGTGTTGTCAGAAAATTATGATTTGGGATGTGTAGTTTGCTATTTTTGACTTTTCTGAGCTAGGTCTTTTAGTCTCTCATAGGTGTTTGTTGTCTGAAACCTATAGTTTGGGAAGGGTAGTTTGCTATTTCCGGCTTTTATGAGCTAGGTTTCCTAGTATTTCGTTGGTGTGTGTTGTCTGAAACTTATGATTTGGTGTATGTAAATTACTATTTCGGGCTTTTCTGAGCTAGATTTCTTAGTATTTCGTAGGTTTGTGTTGTCTGAAACTTATGATTTGAGATATGTAATTTTCTATTTCCGGCTTTTATGAGCTAGGTCTCCTAGTATTTCGTATGTGTCTGTTGTCAGAAACTTATGATTTGGGGTATGTAAAATACGATTTCGGTCTTTTATGATCTAAGGTTTCTTAGTATTTCGTAGGTGTGTGTTGTCTGAAACTTATGATTTGGGGTGTGTAATTTGGTATTTCCGACTTTTAGCCAGATTTCTTAGTATTTCGTAGGTGTGTGTTGTCTGAAACCTATGATTTGGGATCTTTACTTTGCAATATCCTGCTTTTCTGAGCTAGGTTTCATAGCCTTTTGTAGGTGTGTGGTGTCTGAAACCTATGATTCGGGATGCTATTTGGGCTTTTCAGAGCTATGTTTCTTAGTCTCTCATAGGTGTGTTTTGTCTGAAATCTACAATTTGGGGTGGGTAGTTTTCTATTTCTGGCTTTTCAGAGCTAGATTTCTTAGTCTCTGATAGGTGTGTGTTGTCTAAAACCTACAATTTAGGGTGGGTAGTTTGCTATTTCTGGCTTTTATGAGTTAGGTCTCCTAGTATTTCGTAGGTGTGTTTTGTCTGAAACTTATGATTTGGGGTATGTAAATTGCTATTTCGGGCTTTTCTGAGCTAGATTTCTTAGTCTTTCGTTGGTGTGTATTGTCTGAAACTTATGATTTGGGGTGTGTAGTTTGCTATTTTTGACTTTGCTGAGTTAGATTTCTTAGTCTTTCGCTGGTGTGTGTTGTCTGAAACTTATGATTTGGGATGTGTAGTTGCTATTTTTGACTTTTCTGAGCTGGATTTCTTAGCCTTTCATAGGTGTGTCTTGTCAGAAAATTATGATTTCGGATGTGTAATTTGCTATTTTTGACTTTTCTGAGCTAGGATTCTTAGTCTCTCTCCTAGGTGTTTGTTGTCTGAAACCTATAGTTTGGGATGGGTAGTTGGCTTTTTCCGGCTTTTATGAGCTAAGGTTTCTTAGTATTTCGTAGGTGTATGTTGTCTGAAACTTATGATTTGGGGTGTGTAGTTTGCTATTTTTGACTTTGCTGAGTTAGATTTCTTAGCCTTTCGTTGGTGTGTGTTGTCTGAAACTTATGATTTGGGATGTGTAGTTGCTATTTTTTTACTTTGCTGAGCTAGGTGTTTTAGTCTCTCTCATAGGTGTGTGTTTTCTGAAACATATAGTTTGGGATGGATAGTTTGCTATTTCCGGCTTTTATGAGCTAGGTTTCCTAGTATTTCGTAGGTTCCACACACACACACACACACACACACACACACACACACACACACACACACACACACACACACACACACACACACACACACACACACACACACACACACACACACACACACACACACACACACACACACACACACACACACACACACACACACACACACACACACACACACACACACACACACACACACACACACACACACACACACACACACACACACACACACACACACACACACACACACACACACACACACACACACACACACACACACACACACACACACACACACACACACACACACACACACACACACACACACACACACACACACACACACACACACACACACACACACACACACACACACACACACACACACACACACACACACACACACACACACACACACACACACACACACACACACACACACACACACACACACACACACACACACACACACACACACACACACACACACACACACACACACACACACACACACACACACACACACACACACACACACACACACACACACACACACACACACACACACACACACACACACACACACACACACACACACACACACACACACACACACACACACACACACACACACACACACACACACACACACACACACACACACACACACACACACACACACACACACACACACACACACACACACACACACACACACACACACACACACACACACACACACACACACACACACACACACACACACACACACACACACACACACACACACACACACACACACACACACACACACACACACACACACACACACACACACACACACACACACACACACACACACACACACACACACACACACACACACACACACACACACACACACACACACACACACACACACACACACACACACACACACACACACACACACACACACACACACACACACACACACACACACACACACACACACACACACACACACACACACACACACACACACACACACACACACACACACACACACACACACACACACACACACACACACACACACACACACACACACACACACACACACACACACACACACACACACACACACACACACACACACACACACACACACACACACACACACACACACACACACACACACACACACACACACACACACACACACACACACACACACACACACACACACAAACACTTCGAATTATTCGAATTAATTATTCGAATATAATTTCGAAGTCCATTTATGTTTACCCTTCTGTTAATTTAGCAGACTATATCCCTTGATATGTGACATAGCCAATTTTTTATTCCTCGACTTTTGAAGGGTGTTTCCCCATTTTTTCGATAATCAGGCAATTTTCTCAAGCTCATAGCTTTTGATTGGCAACACTAAGGCTAATGAATCCTATATCTTTGGAATCAGCATAAGAAGCCAATTCTTTTGATGAGTCTATTGATTACAACTGAACCCCTCCTGTGCAAAATGCCTCTATTTCTGCCCGTTTAAGTTTTGATGTTGCTCCTTACTTTCAGTTGAAGAAACTTTTTTTTAATTTAAATTTTGTCAATTTTATCCAACATATTCAATGAAGGATGTTGTTAAAGCATTTATTCATTCTGAAATTAGAGTTTACGGTCAAAAACCCTTATTAGCTCAGATATTACGGAAATAGTTTTATTTTTCGATCCAAAAATATACTTAAGTTTCACATTTGAACCTGAAAATTGTATTTTCCATAATTTTCTTACAAAAAACTAGAGTTTACGGTCAAAACCCTTATTAGCTTAGATTTTACGGGAATAATTTTATTTTTCGATCCAAAATGGACCTAAGTTTCACATTTGAACCTGAGAATTGTATTTTCCATAATTACCTTACAAAAAAAAAACTAGAGTTTACTGTCAAAAACCCTTATTAGATCAGATTTTACGGAAATAGTTTTATTTTTCGATAAAAAAAAAAGACTTAAGTTTCACATTTGAACCAGAGAATTGTATTTTCCATAATTTTCTTACAAAAAACTAGAGTGTACGGTCAAAAACCCTTATTAGCTCAGATTTTACAGAAATAGTTTATTTTTCGATCCCTAACCGGACTCAAGTTTCACATTTGAACCAGAGAATTGTATTTTCCCTCATTTTCTTACAAAAAAACTAGGGTTTACAGACAAAAACCCTTATTAGCTCAGATTTTATAGAAATAGTTTATTTTTCGATTCAAAACGGGACTTAAGTTTCACCTATGAGCCAACGAATTGTATTTTCCATAATTTTCTTACAAAAACTAGAGTTTACGGTCAAAAACCCTTATTAGCTCAGATTTTACGGAAATAGTTTTATTTTTCGATCCAAAATGGAGCTAAGTTTCACATTTGAACCAGAGAATTGTATTTTCCATAATTTTCTTACAAAAAAATAGAGTTTACGGTCAAAAACCCTTATTAGCTCAGATTTTACGGAAATAGTTTATTTTTATAGGTTTCAGACAACACATACCTACGAAAGACTAAGAAACCTAGCTAATATAAGCCGGAAATAGCAAATTAACCATCCTAAATCATAAGTTTCAGACAACACACACCTACGAAATACTAAGAAACCTTAGCTCAGAAAAGCCCGAAATATTAAGTTACATACCCCAAATCATAAGTTTCAGACAACACACACTTACGAAATACTAGGAAACCTAGCTCATAAAAGCCGGAAATAGTAAACTACCCATCCCAAACTATAGGTTTCAGACAACACACACCTATGAGAGAGACTAAAAAACCTAGCTCAGAAAAGTCAAAAATAGCAATCCACTCATCCCAAATCATAAGTTTCAGACAACACACACCTACGAAATACTAAGAAACCTTAGCTCAGAAAAGCCTGAAATAGCAAACTACCCATCCTAAACTATAGGTTTCAGACAACAAACACCTATGAGAGAGACTAAGAATCCTAGCTCAGAAAAGTCAAAAATAGCAAATTACACATCCCAAATCATAATTTTCTGACAACACACACCTATGAAAGGCTAAGAAACCTAGCTCAGCAAAGTCAAAAATAGCAACTACACATCCCAAATCATAAGTTTCAGACAACACACACCAGCGAAAGACTAAGAAATCTAACTCAGCAAAGTCAAAAATAGCAAACTACGCACCCCAAATCATAAGTTTCAGACAACACACACCAACGAAAGACTAAGAAATCTAGCTCAGAAAAGCCCGATATAGTAATTTACATACCCCAAATCATAAGTTTCAGACAACACACACCTACGAAATACTAGGAGACCTAACTCATAAAAGCCAGAAATAGCAAACTACCCACCCTAAATTGTAGGTTTCAGACAACACACACCTATGAGAGACTAAGAAATCTAGCTCTGAAAAGCAAGAAATAGCAAACTACCCACCCCAAATTGTAGGTTTTAGACAACACACACCTATGAGAAACTAAGAAACCTAGCTCTGAAAAGCCCAAATAGCATCCCAAATCATAGGTTTCAGACACCACACACCTACAAAAGGCTATGAAACCTAGCTCAGAAAAGTAGGATATTGCAAACTAAAGATCCCAAATCATAAGTTTCAGACAACACACACCTACGAAATACTAAGAAATCTGGCTAAGAAAAGTCGGAAATACCAAATTACACACCCCAAATTATAAGTTTCAGACAACACACACTTACGAAATACTAAGAAACCTTAGTTCAGAAATGTCCTAAATAGTAATTTACATAGCCCAAATCATAAGTTTCAGACAACACACCTACGAAATACTAGGAGACCTAGCTCATAAAAGCCGGAAATAGCAAATTACATATCTCAAATCATACGCTTCAGACAACACACACCTACGAAATACTAATAAATCTAGCTCGGAAAAGCCCGAAATAGTAATTTACATACCCCAAATCATAATTTTCAGACAATACACACCTACAAAATACTAAGAAACCTAGCTCATAAAAGCCGGAAATAGCAAACTACCCATCCCAAACTATAGGTTTCAGACAACAAACACCTATGAGAGAGACTAAAACACCTAGCTCAGAAAAGACAAAAATAGCAAACTACATATCCCAGATCATAATTTTCTGATAACACACAACTGTGAAAGGCTAAGAAATCCAGCTCAGTAAAGTCATAAATAGCATACCACCCATTCCAAATTATATGTTTCAGACAACACACATCAACGAAAGACTAAGAAATCTAGTTCAGAAAAGTCCAAATAGCATCCCAAATCATAGGTTTCAGACAACAAACACCTACACGATCGCAATGAATGGTACTTGTTATCAGAAAAAACGTCAATTACCAAAAAAAAACACGCCATACTGAATGTGCTTCAAAAACCCATCTGGTTGAAAACATGTTTGTTATCGTTAACCATTTCCAAAGATTGATATTGTTCAAAATTTATAATAAATATCTCGCTTTTTTGCAATGTGCACGTGAAGCTACGCTGCATATTCTTGTACAGTTTTTATCAATAACAAAAAGCCAGTCTGGTTATCTTATATAACCTTGACTATAGTTTCAAAACGTGTTTGACCACTTTATAGGTAAAGGTTTGCCAGCTTTTTTGCAATGTCCACCACGTGATACTGTAGTGCATATTCTTGTGCAATTCCATGTATCTTTTCATGTATCTTTGAAAGTGCGTACACCCTTACTACTTATATACCCTAGCACATTAATGCGTGTTTAGGCCCAGTTGGGTCGTACAGACTTGTTTGTGTTTATTAGTTCCCTTTGATGTGTCCGGCGGAGCATAGACTATAGAAATATGGACCTTAAGTAACATATGATTCAGGAGGTTTTGATATTTTAAACACAACTTTAAAAATTGAAGATTCTGTAATTAATTTCTTTAAATTTTGGATATTAATCTGGTTGAGCAATTTACAGATTTTCCTTTGTTAATTGGCATAGATATCCGATTTATTATAGATCTGAACCCCATAACAGACACAATGTTGGTTCAGTATTAGTTTTCGTAGATTTTTCCTCCAAGATTTGATAAATCTATGAGAACTTTCATCTTCAAACTTTATTTTTCAAATTGAAAGATTAGCCATTGGAAGCCTATTGAAATTGCTGTCAAAATGGACGACAAAATAGAGCTCATTTATTGCTATTCTATCGTCTCAAATGTAACGAACTCAATTTGCGGACTGAAAATCCCTGATTTTCAAGTTTTGGAAAACCGAAATCCCTCAAGACTCATCCCACAACAAATGACCACTCATTAACTGGCAACGCTTGAATTGAGGCGAATTACAGTGAACTAGGGAGAGAATTGCTCACAAAATGTTTTCAAAGTGTTATACAGCTAGTAAGCATTTACAGAGAATGAATGCGGGAAACATTAGGGGAAAGGGGCTAATTTCCGTTTCAATTCGAAACGTTACTGCTTAGCATTCACCAAGTTTTTGAATACAGAGGAGAGGAAGAAACGGCTAGGATACAGGTAACTAGCCCTTAACAGACTGGTCACGTTGAATGATATTAAAATTCACATTGAAAGAAATACGCACACACACACACACACAAACACACACACACACAGACATGTATATATATATATATATATATATATATATATATATATATATATATATATATATATATATATATATATATATTCCTAATTATCGTACCATGTTGCTGGTAAAATGAAAACCTCGTATCTGCTTTTCCTACTACAGTAATTCAGAAGGTGTCACGTGGCATAGTAAGTACGTTTCATCGACTAGTTAAATCTTTTTTCGTACAACTTATTTGGCCCTCAAGATATTCGAAGTTTCTGTGTTTTTTTGCTTTTTTTTTAAATGCGTTATTTCTTTTTTACACTTTAGCAGATTAAGAAATTTGAACTTTTGATAGTAAAATCGTTTTACCATTTCTATGATGCTTGAAAAACCCTAGTCAAACAGTTCGTGGTAACGAACTGTAAGTAAGGAGCGACCCGGCTCAATGGTAACCGAAACTCTAAAAAACGGAATTTTGATACCAATAGATACATCAAAAGAATAAGATTTTAATTCTGATTTCAAATATATAAGTTTCATCAAGTTTAATCTTACCCATCAAAAGTTAAGTGCCTGCGAAAATTTGGCTGATTTTCGAAAAAAGGGGTAACGATACTCTAAAAATTATAGAACCTAAATGACAATCAAACCATCATATTCAGCGTATCAGAGAACCCTATTGTTGAGGTTTCAAGCTCCTATCTACAAAAATGTGGAATTTTCCATTTTTTGCCAGAAGAAAGATCACGGATGCGTGTTTATTTGTTTTTTGTTGTTTTTTTTTCTTTTTCCCAGGGGTAATCTTATCGACCAAGTGGTCCTAGAATATCGTGGGAGGGCTCATTCGAATGGAAATTAAAAGTTCTAGTGCTCTTTTAAGTGACCAAAAAAAATGGAGGGCAACTAGGCCCCCTCCCACGCTCATTTTTTTCCCCCAGTCACCCGATCAAAATTTTGAGACAGCCATTTTGTTCAGCATGGTCGAAAATATTATAACTATGTCTTTTAGGATGACTTAATCCCTCGAATCCCCCAGGGGGGAGGTCTGAAAGTTATGAACTTTACCCAATGTTAACATATAGCATTGGTTATTGTGACCCGGCTCAATGGTAACCGAAACTCTAGAAAACAGTATTTTGATACAAATAGATATATCAAAAGAATCGGATTTTAATGCTGAATTCAAATATATAAGTTTCATCAAGTTTAATCATACCTATCAAAAGTTACGCGCATGAGAAAATTTGGCTGATCTTCGAAAAAGGGGGAAAGACCCCTAAAAGTTATAGAACCTTAATGAAAATCACACCATCATATTCCGCGTATCAGAGAACCTTATTGTAGAGGTTTTAAACCCTCATCTGCAAAAATGTGGAATTTTCTATTTTTTTTGCCAGAAGATCACGGATGCGGGGGTATTTGTTTTTTTTTTCCCCAGGGGTGATCGTATGGAACCAGTGGTCCTAGAATATCGTGGGGGGGCTCATTGGAATGGAAATTAAAATTTCTAGTGCCTTTTTTAAATGACCAAAAAAATAGAGGGCAATTAGCCCCCCTCCCACGCTCATTTTTTTCTCAAAGTCATCTGATTAAAATTTTGAGATAGCCATTTTGTTAAACATCTTCGAACATATAATAAGTATGTCTTTTATGAAGAATTTCTTCCCCGAGGCTCCGGGGGGGAGGGATGAAAGTTTTGAACTTTACCCAATGTTAACATATAGTATTGGTAATTGGGAAGTACACAGTACAGACGTTTTCAGGGGAGATTTTTCCTGGTAGTGGGGGGGGGGGGTCGGGGGTTATGTGGGAGGATCTTTCCATGAAGGAAGTTTTCATGTGGGAGTGGACATTGCTATGAAGGGCACGCCGGACTTCCCAGCATTATTTAAAAAAAGATCAGAAATTAAATATAAAAAAACAAGTTTTTCAACTGCAACAGCAGCAACATCAAAACTTTAAACGAACACAAAATATTACATATATGATTGGGTTCACCCCCTAGTTAATACCTCACTCTTTAAGCCAGAGATTTTTTAGTACTTTCATAAGAGCTATTTTTTCTAATTAACGGCCTTTGTGATTAAGCGGTCAGTTTTAAAGAATTGGAACAAAATTTGAACTTTCGCTTAAAGAGCAAGGTATTGACTAGGGGGCGATCCCCCTAATATACGCATTAAAAATATATGAATATAGAAGTTCTTTACGTAAATTAATTCGTAAGTTACGTATATTTATTACTAATAAAAACGTTCGTAAATAAAATGAAACAAGTTTCGAGAAAGCCATTTAACCAAATAAAAGTGAATTAATATGAAAATTTTGTTTTAATTATTCATGTACTGTGAACCAAGATCAAAACCTGCATTTATTCAAAAACATTCAAAAATTAAATAATAAAAAACAATTTTATTTAACCGAAAGTAAGGAGCGACATTAAAACTAAAAACGAACAGAAATTTTTCGTATATGAAAGGGGCTGTCTCCTCCTCAATGCCTTGCTCTTTACGCTAAAGTTTGACTTTCTCACAACTCTATTTTTTTTAAACAATAAAAAACTTTAGCGTAAAGAGTGAGGCGTTGAGGAGGGGACAGCCCCTTTCATATACGGAATAATTTCTGTTCGTTTTAAGTTTTAATGTCGCTCCTTACTTTCAGTTAAAAAAAAGCTTTTTTTTTTTATTTAATTTGTACAAGAAACTGCTTGTTGATTACAGCGAAAAAACAAACGCTCAATGATTATTTTTTTGGTTTTATTTGCTCTTCCACATGATTTTATTTGGCAACATAACGCCTTTTCAATAACCGTAGCTGATTTTCAAATGAAACAGTTAGTAGTAGCGATAAGTAAGTAAGGAGCGCCCCGGGGTCAATAGTAATTGAAACTCTAAAGACAGAACTTTAAAATATATATATATATATATATATATATATATATATATATATATATATATATATATATATATATATATATATATATATATATATATATATATATATATATATATATATATATATATATATATATATATATATATATATATATATATATATATATATATATATATATATATATATCAAAAGAATTGGATTGTCATGCTGACCTTAAATATATAGCTTTTGTTATGTTTAGTTATACCCATCAAAGGCCACGAGCCTGAGGCTATTTGCCTGATTTTCGAAAAAAAGGGTGAAGACCCCCCTAAAATTCATAGAATCTTAATGAAAATCACACCATCAGATTCAGCGCGTCAGAGAACCCAACTATAGTTGTTTCAAGCTCCTATCTGCAAAAATGTGGAATTTTGTACTTTTTTGCGAGAAGAAAGATCACGGATGCGTGTTCATTTGTTTGTTTTGAACGGAAAGCATTTCTTAACTCAGTGTGGAGGCACAAGACAACGAGTAATGGTAACTTATAAGGGTGGGAAGGGGTGCTTTTGTTGACAAACAAAACTATCAACGACATCTAGATTATGGCGACACTTGCACATTTTTGTCAGTGTAATAATAAGAATCCTTAATTTAATTGGTGTAATCGGTAAAATCAGGGCAGTAATAAGTGTGTGATCTCAGTTCTGACAGAGAACCAATTGCACAGCTTGAAAAAATATCCAGTGTCGCCAGAAACTAGATGGCGTTAATAGTTTTTTGGACACTAGCGTCAGTTTCCACTCATATAAGTTACCGATACTCTTTGGTACAAGATAGGCCTGCAAGGTTTTCTCGGGCCAATAACATTATACATGTTATGCCTATCCCAGCAGTCCTTAGACACAACAAATTTATTATCAACACCAACTATGCATACATTTATTAATGTGATTTTGGCGAAAAAAGTAAAAAAAAACTATTGATACGATTCACCGCTGTCGCTTCGGCAACGTGTAGACTGAAAGATTATAGGCGAGAAAGAGAAAGGCGAAGTGACTGAAAGATGGCGTCAATAGATGACTAGAGCTCGAGTATCATATTTTTGCGCACTCTGACATCAACTTCTGAGAATTCTCCTGAGCCTTCCAGGGATCAATTTTCCAGGGCTGTGGAGTTGTTCTACATTACCACCGACTCCAACTCTTACCCTGACTCCTGACACTTTAAACATGGTTGCTCCGACTGCAAACATTTTCTTCAAAGAAGTAAGAGTTCCGGCTCCAACATTGCTATTAATTTAATGCAGAAATTAAGGAGAAAAATGCAGAAAAGTAATATTGTAGGCTAATTATATTCGATTATTAGCCTATAATATTATTTTTGTTTATTATTGCCAGTTTTTAGTAGTATTTAAGAGTATCTGGCTTGACTCCAGCCTTTATATGTTTCCATGACTCTGACTCCAAAGCGTATTATAAATAGATAGATAGATATTTATTGCAAAACAAAAGCCTCTTTGGGCCATGGCAAAAACAAACACAGTTGCATATATAGTCAAAACACATGATAATAACATATATAACAATAACTAAACAATAACTATAACAATAACTATTATATTATTTTTGTCACTCCGACTCCATTCAGCAAAATTTTCCAAAGCACCAACTCCGACTCCACAACCCTGTTATTTTCAGTGGGTGCAACCGAAAACTACCGTAAACTTTGAGCATGAAACTTAGCGTGGAAAATGCTCTAACAGTATTTTTCTGTTTCTTTGATGCATAAATTTAGGGGTTGCTCACTTTAAAATTCATATACACTATTGGATGCATGCCACGCATGGAATAAGTAGCCCAACTATGAGCACTGAGGCTTTGAATGCTCCAGGGCCCTTCGAGAGGCGCTCCATGATTTACATCAGATGGTGAAGAGTGGGAAATCCCCCGGTATATTTGAAATTTCAAGCCATCTTTGAAGGCAGGGTCTTTTTGACAGTTGAAACTGATCAATACTCACTTACGCCTTTACAATTGAAGCATTCACTTTAATGTTTAGAGCCAATTTTTGTCCAGAATCTTTAAAAGGTAATGAGCCATCTAGCGACCTTCACCTGGCAGATATCCAAAATAAGGGTTTTGGCTAAGATTAAAATAATGTATACAGTTCAGCACATGCAAGCGGAAAATGCCTTTCGGAAACTGACAATGCTGCAAAATTCGAAGAAGCGAATAATTTGGCAACGAGAACAGTAAACGCTTTTTGTACTGATGCCTAATTCGACTATATTTGAGCATTTTCCAGATTGTAGGCATTTCCAAGGTGCTGACCATGCTCAGCCCCCTGGTTTGCACATCCAAACGCTACCTTTCCACCATAATTTGCGACGCTGGGTCGAGTTCCGGTGCTTCGCGCCACATTCCGTCCTGCCACGCCACGTTTCACCGTGCCGCACAAAGTGCCACCTGGTGTACATAATTTTAAGTGGACAGCCAATCAGGTATTTTAACTTTTTTGGAAAAAATCATAAGATTATCCCCAAAACATAAAAAATTCCAGACAATATCAATTAATTCCCAATTTGTCTGATCAGTTAATTTTTAAGCTTCTCAGGTATTTCCTCAAATTTCAAAGAACTTACAATATTAATTAGCCACAAAAACCCCATATTCAAAAAACAGAGCAGCTTCATGTTTGAGATGACTCAATGATCTTGGGGATGAGTCATTCTTCGAAACAGTCTTTTCTTTAAACAAGAAACCACTTCTTAGGCTTTTTCACACTCTATTTTGAGGGCACGTTAATAACGTATGCATAGCATACCATTGTTTCGGAAAGATTTCTTCTAATTGACCATTTTCACATTCATCGGTATCGTGCACATTAGTTCCGGCTGAATCTCTTTTCCTCCCTATCATCAAACAGTTCGTGGTAACAAACTGTAAGTGAGGAACGACCCGGCTCAATGGTAACCGAGACTCTAGAAAACGAAATTTTGATACCAATAGATACATCAAAAGAATCAAATTTTAATGCTGATTTCAAATATATAAGTTTCATCAAGTTTAGTCCTACCTATCAAAATTTACGCGCCTGAGAAAATTTGGCTGATTTTTGAAAAAAGAGGAAAAGACCCCCTAAAAGTTATCACCCATCATAAATCACACCATCATATTCAGCGTATCAGAGAACCCTACTGCAGAGGTTTCAAGCTCATGTCTACAAAAATGTGGAATTTTGCATTTTTTGCCATAAGAGATCACGGATGCGTGTTTATTTATTTAATTTTTTTCTTTCCCAGGGGTAATCGTATCGACCCAGTGGTGCTAGAATATCGTGGGAGGGCTTATTGGAACGGAAATTGAAAGTTCTAGTGCCCTTTTTAGTGAACAAAAAAATGGAGGGCAACTAGGCCCCCTCCCACGCTCATTTTTTTCCAAAGTCACCCGATCAAAATTTTGAGATAGCAATTTTCTTCAGCATGGTCGAAAATATAATAAATATGTCTTTTAGGATAACTTAATCCCCCGAAGTCCCCGGGGGGAGGGCTGAATGTTATGGACTTTACCCAATGTTAACATATAGTATTGGTTATTGGGAAATATACAGATGTTTTCAGAGGGGTATTTTTTTCTGGTAGTAGAGGGGGGGGGGGTATGTGGGAGGATCTTTCCAGAGCTATTTATTCTAATTAACGGCATTTTTAATTAAGGGGTCAATTTAAAGAATTGGAACAAAATTCGAACTTTAGCTTAAAAAGCGAGGTATTGACTAGGGGGCGAACCCCCTAATATACGTATTAAAAATATATGAATATAAAAGTTCGTTACGTAAGTTAATTCGTAAGTTACGTATATTTATTACTAATAAAAACGTTCGTAAATAAAATTAAACAAGTTTCGAGAAAGCCATTTAACAAAATGAAAGTAAAAGTAATATTCAAATTTTGTTTTAATTATTCATGTACGGTGAGCCAAAATCAAAACCTGCATTAATTCAAAACGTTCAAAAATTAAATAAAAAAAACAAGTTTTTTTTTAACTGAAAGTAAGGATAAAACTTAAAACGACCTTAAAACTTAAAATAAACAGAAATTATTCCTTATATGAAGGGGGCTGTCCCCTCCTCAACGCCTTGCTTTTTGCGCTACAGTTCGACTTTCCCAAAGCTCTCATTTTTTTAAAACAATTAAAAAGTTTATCTTAAAGAATAAGGTGGTGGGGAGGGCACCGCCCCATTCACATACGGAATACTTTCTGTTCGTTTTAAGTTTTAACGTCGTTCCCCAGTTTCAGTTAAAAAAACTTGTTTTTTTTTTAATTTAATACAGTGTGAGAGCTTAATGGATCTTAAGCATTTTTTGCATATTGAAAATTTTGGCGATTAGATTTCGATTTAGCTTCGGACTTCTGTGTTTATGGATCTGGTAAGATAACCAAAAGACAATATTGTCAGTTAATGCTTGAAAACAAATTAGCATTGATATAGACAATTCCAACCAAAATTTTCGCCCTTTTGATTTTCCGCTTCTGTAGTACAGATGGAACGCTAAGATGAAAGAAAAACATATGCCATTCACTAATCTGTTTTGTTTTTTTTTTATAAAAAAGGTGAGACTATGTTGCGGCACGGGCATTAAATACAGGAACATGAACTGGGCATAGATACAGCGGCATAACCTGGGCATTAGATACAGGGGCATGAGCTGGAGATTAGATACAGGGGCATAAACTGGGTACAGATACAGGAGCATGTGCTGAGCATAGATACAAGGGAATGAGCTGGGCATAGATACAGGGGCATAAGCTAGACATTGGATACAGGGGTATGAGTTGAGTATAGATACAGGAGCATAAGCTGGGCAAAGATACAGGGGCATGAGGTGGCATAGGTACATGGATATGAGCTGGACATTGGATACAGGGGTATGAGTTGGGTTTAGATACAGTGGAATGAGCTGGACATTAGATACAGGAATATGAGTTATAGATACAGGGGCTTGAGCTGGGCAGAGATACAGGGGCATGATCTGGGCATAGGTACAGGGACATGAGCTGGACGTTGGATACAGGGGTATAATTTGAGTTTAGATACAGGGGCATGAGCTGGGCATTGAATACAGGGGTATGAGTTGAGTATAGATACAGGGGCATTAGCTGGGCAAAGATACAAGGGCATGAGGTGGGCATAGGTATAGGGACGGGAGCTGGAAATTGGATACAGGGGTATAAGTTGAGTTTAGATACAGGGGCATGAGCTGGGCATAGATACAGGGGCATGAGCTGGGCATAGATACAGGAACATGAGCTGGACATTGGATACAGGGGCATGAGCTGGAAATAGATACAGTGGCATGATCTGGGCATAGGTACAGGGACATGGGCTTGGCATTGGGCATATATACATGGACATGAGCTGTGCATAAATACAGGGGCATGACCTGGACATAGATACAGGGGCACTAGAGCATGAGCTTGAATGCCCAATATATTCAAGAGCTTGTAAACTCGTTTTTGAATCTTGCCTTGAGGCTAGTAGAATAAATTGAATTGTAGTATTTTAGTTGGGTTTTGTATTTTATAAAGTGACTAAATTTAAAAAAAAAATTTCTAATTTTCTTGTTAAGAGTTTAGGGAGCAGGAGGTATTAGTCAGCACCAGCAACCCATATGGGGTGTGTTTTTAGAGGTTCCTTCAGAGTATATAAGAGGGGGGGGGGGGGCAAAAACACCAAAATTACACCTTGGCCACTAATACAATTGGGTACCCTTTTTTGCCCTTCTTTGGGACGTTTTTTTTTAAGCTGAGGCTATAAGCACGAATGAAAATTCGTGCTTAATTCGAAATTAATTCGAAATTAAAATTATCTTAAAAATCATAGGACTACTATGATTCCCACTAATGGGGTATAAATATTTGGAAATTCACTTTACTATTCGTAATTTTCCTTTTGTTTGTTGTAATATATTATAGAACAATAGTAAAACTTACAATTTTTAGTTCTTTTTTAATTTCTCTAGTAATTTCAACATCTTTTATTCTAATGACCTTGATATCACAAAGACGACCTCTATAAAAAGTGACAGGGCAAAAATTGTTAACTCGAAATTCCTTTTTGTCACTTGAGAGCAGTGAAGGAAATATTTAGAATATTAATAAAAGAAAAAAAGTTCAGCCAAATTCAGGCAGGGACTTAGGGTGACCCTCGGACTTTCAAAATGTCGAGATTTTCTGGGCTGGGCTGGGCGAGATTGGGCTGGTCTGAATTCCTCTCCCCTCCCTGAAATTTTTGTCCAGCTCATACAAAAGCAACAAAATTACACGTAAACAAATTTTGAACACAGAAACCTTGATAATCGCTATTTTATTGTAGAACTTCCCCCCGCCCCTGAACACGGGGTTTATTTATAACTTTCCGTCGTTTGGGGAGATTTTTATACCTTTTTATTCGTTTTGAGTGAAGTATTTAGCTTTCTTTGCAAATTAGGATCTAAGTTTGCTTAAAAAGTCAAAAATTGAAGAAATTTGACAAAAATTGACTAAAAAGTCAGTTAAATCCCTTCCACCCCCAAGCCACAATTTGAGGTCCAAAACATGAAACTCCCTGAATATTAGACTTAATCTCGCCATCCATCAACCCCCAAAGCTGTTATTAAAATATATCATCTTTTAAAAATTCATGTGTGGTATATTACCTTGCTGGTGGATGTGTTGCCAGAAAATAATTTTTTTTTCTGTGAAAAATTATTTCTTAATTCAATCCATTATTTTTTTAACCCCCCCCCCCCCCCCTAAAAAGGACAGCGGAACTTTGCATTTCCAAATAAATTAGTCCTTTTCTAAGTTTCCTAAGTTAACTGTTTTTATTTCTTAATTTAAATAATATACGCCTTAACTAACGAGAACTATTTTATTATTTGGCTATTTTACTAAATGGCTATTTTAGCCAAGGATATTGGGAATTTTAGGCTCGTAGATACACAAAGCCCATGAAAAACTCAAACATTTAGAGTTAATTATTTTTAAAGTAATTGACGAAAACAAAAGTTCAACTCTGAATACTGGTGAATTCACTTTTATATGTAAATATGTCAGTGTTAAGTTCTGCATGTTAATGTACCAGTGTTCAGTTCATGCATAGCCAGTAAAAACTCAAAACGTATCCACGTCAAGCTTACTATGAGCACGTGACTAAAAAAAAACTCAATGAAATGAAAAAAAAATGCAAATCTCATTCGTCAAATTCATTTTTGTCAAAATTGCAAAGCAAAACGAATTAAAATCACTGGCTGAAATCACCATCATTTGAATATTTGTTTCAGAATAACTTTTCTTCGGTCTTCATTATTTTCTCGTAATAAAGGCCATATCCTAGGGGGGGGGGGGGGAGGATCCGGGCCCCCTACCCCTCCCCCTCCCCTAAAAATGTGTGTGACCGATAAAAATTCAATAAACAAATTTTGGACTCCTTCCATGCAAAGTGACTTAAAAGGTAACCTCACTCTTTACTTGATGAGCGTTATTGCACCGCTTATGATTAGTACATGACGTCATTGGAATTTAACAGTGTTATTTTAATATTACGGTATTGAGTTTGTAACCTGCATTCAGCTTTTTTATTTTTGTACATGACGTCATCGTATACATATCATGTCAGTATAAGAAATGTGACGTCATGTTTGGTATATATCTGGCATTCCTCGGGCATCATTAATTCAGTACATCTTTTACTGTGATAATCTATAAAGCATATAATGAATACCATATATAAATGTCTTACCATTGGAATTCCAGCCTCTTTTGCTGCAATATCAGTTTGCTGGGCTATGAAAAAGCATAAACAAGCTAAAACGAAGGAATTTAATGCTTCTATTGCATTAACAGAGTTTAGAAAGAAGTCACTTGACATTAAAAAGCATAAGCAATCTAACACGAAGGAATTTGATGCTTCAACAGAAGTAACAGAGTTTAAGAAACAACTGCTTGATCTGTTGGATTCTGAACTATCTTGTAGCATCTGCTATGAGGTGTTTGTTGAGGCGGTTAAACTGCCGTGTCTACATGCATTCTGCCAAACTTGCTTCCTTCAAAATGGAGAAATTAAAAAAAGATGTCCTCTGTGCAGGGCCAAGTACACATTTGGCCGTAAAGATACCCTCCTAGCCAGCTGTATTCAAAACATTATCGAATCTGCTTACAATCAAAATGAAAAGAGCAAAAGGGATGAGCTTATAGCCACACGCACAGACTTGAAAAGTCTGATAAAGCAGAGGAAGAAGAAAAAACAGAGGATTACATTGTAGAAGAGCTTTGTTTTGTTTTTCTTTGGTGCTCCAGTATTTGGCACCAACTCCGTATTGCAGGTCTTGGTTGAAAGATATTGCGATGGAGATCAGACCACCAATTTAGACTTTCAAGGGCCCAATGCCGTATCCTTTTTCTTTTTTTGTAGTTGATTAAAAAATCAAATAAAATTATATTAGTACTATATTTATTTTTGGATTAGTTTTTCTTTTTTTCAGCTCTTTCTTAATTTTCTTGCTTGTATATATTTCATAGGGAAACTTCGAAAGTAGCTCATTCGATTTGAAATTGAGGTCTTTATGAAAGGAGTGGTCATACAAACTTCAGAAGGGACTCTTTCGATTGGAAATCAAAGCTTTTGGTACCCTTCTTAACATCCAAAAGTAATCGGAGGACAACAAGTCTTCCTCCCCCCCCCTCGTTTTTCCTCTAAATGCGTTTAATTGAAATTTAGAGATAGTCTTTTGTAAAGAATATTCTAAAGATCATATAATAAGACCTCTGGGGTAGAAAGAACCCCTCAGAATATGGGAGCGAGGGTTTTAAGTTATGCTCGGGGGCATATAGAGTTTTTGTAGAAGGGGTGGTTTTACAAACTTTAGAAGAGGCTAATTTGATTGGAAATTAAAATTTCTAGTACCCTTTTAAGAGTCACAAGTGATAGAGAGTAATTACCAACAATGCCCTCCCCAATGCCCTCTTTTCTCCAAAGACATCTGGTTGAAATCATGAGATAGCCATTTTATTACAGAATAGTCCCAAGAACAAATAACAATGCAGCCAGGGTTGACAAAAAAAAAAACTAGAGCCCAGGAGCAAGAGTTTAAAGTTATGCCACGGGGGCATATAAGACTTTTGTTGAATGGGTGATCGTATAATCCTCAAATGGGGCCATTGGATGGGAAAATTTGGAAGTTTTAATGCTTTTTTTAGTCAAAAGTGACTGGGAGGCAACCAGAACACCCCGCCTTATCCGCTCATCGTTTCCGATGAGCGAAAATTTTTTGAGACAGTAAAATTTTGAGACAGCTATTTTGTTCAACATTGTTTAAAGGTGTATGGTGTGTGTTACTGAGAAACGCGACCATGTTTGACCTCAATATTGTTGAAAGGTGTATGGTGGGTTCTATTGAGAAAAATTAAATAAAAAACAAGTTTTTTTTAACTGAAAGTAAGGAGCGACATTAAAACTTAAAACGAACAGAAATTATTCAGTACATGATAGATAGATAGATAGATAGATAAGATTTATTCGTAATTGATTAATCACACAATGAATACATTCTTCTAATCCCCCAAAGGCTCCTAGGCCTGTAAAAGAGGGGGAATACACACATTAAATGGGGCTATTCCCTCCTCAACGTCTCGATCTTTACGCTAAGCTTTTTTATTGTTTCGAAAAATAAAGTTTGTGACAGAGTCGAACTTTAGCGTAAAGAGCGAGGTGTTGAGGAGGGGACAGCCCCATTCATATACGGAGTGTCACTCCTTACTTTCAGTTAAAAAAAAGTTTGTTTTTATTTAATCACTGACTAGGACCATTCTATTATCAATTTATTGGGTCAAAACAAAACCTTACGAATAAAAAACAACATAAATGAATCTCTCCTCATAGAAAAAGTACACAATCAAGAATTTGGTCTACAAAATCAGACAATAACCGTTTTTTTTTGTTGTTGGTATACGGAGACAATTAGCTTTGGCTCAGTGGATAACTACATTTTAGCTATATTTTAATAGATATTTAGTTGGTATTTTAGTTAGGTTACATTTTGCATGCAGCACCGCTATACTTAACCTCCAGCCTCCCTCTAATGTACAAATATACAGCCCAAATTATATATATCCTATCTATCTCCCAAGTGTCTCAGTGGCACTTGTGCATTATATGGGCCTTTCTAAAAAATCAAGTTTGGTTAATGCTAATAAAATAACTACATTTTAGCTATATTTTAATAGAGATTAAGAAAAATATGATGAATATATAACAGTTTACAAACAAATTTGGGCTATATATTTGCACATTAGGGGGTGGGGATGGGTGTAAAGCATAGCATATTTTAAATACGTAACCTAACCTAACCTAGGTACCTCCCACCCCCTAAACCCCCAAAAAACAACAGCTTAAATATCGTAACGCAATTAAAACCACGCTATGCATTGCATTACTCTATAGCGGCCTCTTGAATTAACCCGTAAAAAACGGTCTTTTTGTGACTGGTTTCCTTGTAAAGGCCCATATAGTGCCCAAGTACCGTCTCAGTTGTTTTAACCCCATACCTGTAGATCCAAATTCTCGAGTGTGTACTGGCTAACAGATAAGTACCCAGCATTGGTAGCCCCTATTTCATTTAGCATGAGAAATGTCCATAGCAAAGTAACAAGAAACAGAACTTCTGTGACATCCGCTTTGAAAAATTCCACTACGATCCAGCGTCGGACATGAAAAGGGGTATGGATTTTGGACTACAACAGTCTGCTCACAAGAATATGATAATAAAAAATTGACACGGCACAAATTAGCTTGGTATACCCTACCCTAGTAAATGACACATTATATATATTGGTCAATCTGCTTTAATGCATCTCATTTCGAGTCTAAAGACGGTTAGGGGTATCTATTTTCTTCCAAAATACGCTATATTTCTTTTCTTAAATGTACAAACAGAACTGTTTGTACTTTGAACTTTACAGAACTTTGTACAGAACTTTGAACTTTAGAGACCAGAACTGTCTTTGTTTCATCTTGAAGTCTGGATAAAAATTCTTCCTTGCATAAAAAAACTGCTCGACGCTAGCAATAGGAAACTCAAAAACATAGTTTTCAGTTTCTCATTTTCCAGTAAAATTTAAAGTGAGTACAATACCATCTTTTGAATTATCACAGACGAATAAGTGTCCAACAAGTATTCGTTTCCAAAATATTAATAATAGCTCTCTTTTGTGTGTGTGAGTTTTTTTTTTTATCCGTCATTTAATTGGTACTTCTTTATTATCGCAAACACACTCAAGGAGTGAAGTTAGGTTAATGATAATGAAAACAAAATATGATGAAATTCAGGAGCGTCGTTTGGGGGGGGGGGCAGTTGCCCCCAATGGTTTGGAGAAAAAATGTTATAGAACCCATGCTCCTTGACTATCCGGATATGAACTCCTCTTGCCCCCCCCCCTCAATAAAAATGCTAGAGATTCGCCCCTGATGAAAATATAAGACTTTAGTAACAACATTATGGAAACTACAACAAAGAAATATGGAGAGCAGGCCGCCCAGAACACATTGTATTAAATACCTAATCTAACCCCTAAATACCTCTATATATCAAATATTTAACTAAAATATACCTACATCGCAGATTTCTTCACTAAGACAAAGCTAATTATAACAGATTGCAGACAGACAAACCGGTTTTTCTCAGATCAAACAGAGCAAGTTTTGGGGATTATGCACAAGCCCCATTTAATTTTGGCATTAAGTTTTCAACGTAGCTCGTTGAGAGTAACAGACCCATATTTTGACTACCCTATCGTAAATGAGAAAAACCTCACCATCAGCTACGCATCTCAAGCCATGAAATCGACTCATTTGTAGACACTAAATCTAAATTGTCAACAACAATAGAATTTAATTTACCTTTTCTTGCCGATCCCTTCCGTGTCGTTTCTTGAGGAATTCGGTTTTTTTTCACCTGCAAAAAAGGACCCTCTAAAAGATGGAAGCAATTTGCATAAATTCAATACGCCGTAAAATGAAAAACAACAACATCGTTTTTTTTAGCCGGTCTTATAGGGGCCATTCCCGCAAGAAGGGATGTGTATATTTTTCGTAAAAAAGGCCCTTTTCCAATAGCAAAAAATTTATGAGCCATTTTACTTATATTTTTTTCAGGTGATTTTGTAGGAGACTTATATTTATTTATATTTTACATTTTTACGCCGTCTTGATATCTACATTTAGGAGGTATCACTCTTAAGAAAATGGAAAAGGTGCTTTAGTGTATACGAATCTTTTACCGGGAAATATCTAATAGCTAATTGCTCATACGGATCAAATGATTAATATGGAATTATTTATTGTTCTAATCCTGGCATCATAAATGACATCTCAGTGACAAGGCATCTTCTTCAGCTCGAAGGTTTGAAGTTTTTACAAACGTAACATGCGAAGCTGTTACAAATCGTAAAACAGACAATGATATGACAATTATTTAGCAAAAATCATGAGATTAGATAAGGGTCCGGACCCACACGTCCGGAGATTCGTTTTGAAGATCAGCTCAAATTTTAGGAGGGGGGGGGGGTCAAAACTTCGAAGGAACACCAAATAATAGGCGCTTAATACGGCAATACACGCAATATCGTATGAGTATCGTGATTTGACAGGAGAGCTTGAGCCCCCCATCCCTCTACGTATATACCTAACCGTAATTCAAAGAGTACTTTATTTCTTCTTTTCTCGCTTGTAGATATACATGAAACATACAGTTTATGGTGTCAAAGTCGTTTTTTTACATATTAAAGCCGCCAAAATTTTCTTTTTACAAAAATTGCACCAAATATCACAGTATAATTTTGTCACAAATTCACCATTTTTCACTTTTTCACACAAAAAAACAGCTTTTTCACTATCAATGCAATTTATGATTTGGAGCCTAAATTCTTTTGAACCCCAATAATCAAAATGTCATTCCTTCTTTAGCTTAAAATGATAAACAACACGTATTAATAATAAAGAAACGCTTTTAACGCAGAATAATTGTCAGCGTATCAAACAGTTCGTGGTAACGAACTGTAAGTAAGGAGCGACCCGGCTCAATGGTAACCGAAACTCTAAAAAACAGAATTTTGATACCAATAGATACATCAAAAGAATCAGATTTTAATTCTGCTTTCAAATATGTAAGTTTCATCAAGTTTAATGTTACCCATCAAAAGTTACATGCCTGAGAAAATTTGGACGATTTTCGAAAAAAGGGGGAATACCCCCTAAAAGTTATAGAACCTTAATGAAAATCACACCATCATATTCAGCGTATCAGATAACCCTACTGTAGAGGTTTCAAGCTCCTATCTACAAAAGTGTGGAATTTTCCATTTTTTGCCAGAAGGAATATCACGGATGCGTGTTTATTTGTTTATTTATTCGTTTGTTTTTTGTTTTTTTTTCCCAGGGGTGATCGTATCGACCCAATGGTCCTAGAATATCGTGGGAGGGCTCAATGGAACGGAAATTTAAAGTTCTAGTGCCCTTTTTAAGTAACCAAGAAAATGGAGGGCAACTAGGCCCCCTCCCACGCTCATTTTTCCCAAAGTCACCCGATCAAAATTTTGAGATAGTCATTTTGTTCAGCATGGTCGAAAATATATTAACATGTCCTTTAGGATGACTTAATCCCCCAAAGTCCCCGGGGGGAGGGCTGAAAGTTATGAACTTTATTCAATGTTTACATATAGTATTGGTTATTGGGAAGTATACAGACGTTTTCAGGGGGGATTTTTTCTGGTAGGTGGGGGGAGGGGTGGGTCGGGGGCTATATGGGAGGATCTTTCCACGAAGGAAGTTTTCATGGAGGAACGGACATTGCTATGAAGGGGGCGCCGGATTTCCCAGCATTATTAAAGAAAAAGATCAGAAATTAAATTAAAAAAAAAAAAGTTTTTCAACTGATCAACTGATTGTGATTAAGGGGTCATTTTTAAAGAATTTGAAAAAAATTCGAACTTTAGCTTAAAGAGCAGGGTATTGACTAGGGGGCGAACCCACTAATATACGTGTTAAAAATTTATGAATATAGAAGTTCGTTACGTAAGTTAATTCGTAAGTTACATATATTTATTACTAATAGAAACGTTCGTAAATAAAATTAAACAGGTTTCGGGAAAGCCATTTAACCAAATAAAAGTAAAATTAATGTACAAATTTTGTTTTAATTATTCATGTACGGTGATCCAAAATTAAAACCTGCATTAATTCAAAAATGTTCATAAATTAAATAAAAAAAAACAAGTTTTTTAACTGAAAGTAAGGAACGACGTTAAAACGTAAAACGAACAGAAATTATTCCGTATATGAAGGGGGCCGTCCCCTCCTCAACGCCTCGCTCTTTATGCTAAAGTTTGACTTTCTCATAACTCTATTTTTTTAAAACAATGAAAAACTTTAGCGTAAAGAGTGAAGCGTTGAGGTCACTTGAAATAATTCAATCTGCCGCAGAACCTATAAAATTTCAAGAAAAATTGGTATATAAAGAAACAATCAAAAGCCATTAATTTTATCTTTTAAATAGCATCAAATAACACACACATAGCAAAAAAAAAAAAAACAGAAGTTAGTGTATGGTGTACGAAGGCTTTTTAGGTGCGACATAAATATCAAAAACTGGCAGCATGGTGCAGACATATAAACAAAAATGTCGAAAGCACCATTTATTGTTATTTTTTTACCGTGAAATACCGGTGCAATTAAAGGACAAATCATTTTTTTAAAAATGATTTTTGAAAAGATCAATTTCATGGTTGCAGCGGTAGCTGCACCCTAGTAAATAGCAAACAAAAGCGCATAGTAGCCAAAAGTTAAAAAACGTGCTTTGAAAAAAACTGCCTAGTGAAAAAAAAATGTTCATGTAACACTGATTCGGGAATGGTAACTATTATTGTGGTTTGTCTTAGAAGTCAAAGTTTATTGCGAAAAGAAATTAATGGTGATTTCACAAAAAAGCCTAAAACCCCTTAAAAATGGAGTCAGATGAAAGTAAAAGTTGTACCATTGGAATCAGCAGGCCTGAAAACCTTGTAAAGGGAAATTACATTCCCCCTTCTTGAACAACAAGGAAAATCTTTTTTTTAGCATGGGTAGCACTCATCTGTCTCCCGCATTTTCTTTTTCTTTTCTAGTAGGGCTAGGGGGTGGACCAGAACATCATAGCCAGGTGTGTAATAGCTCTTTCGAACCAAACTTAAATTTTCTAGTGCCCTTTTTAAGTGACCAAAGAGATTGGAGGGCAACTAGCCCCCCCCCTGACGTCCCCTCCCCCAAAGTCATCCAATCACAATTTTGAGATAGCCATTTTGTTCAACATAGTTCAAAGGTCAGCAATATTTGGTTTTGGTGATGATATGACACACCATAGTCCCTGGGGAAAGGACTGCACGCTGTATCGGTATCAGATGTATTTATGTAACGCGTATTGGTATGAGCGCATTGTTATTCGGCGTATTGGTATCGCAGGTATCTAGACAGATTTTCAATAGCTCATATAAAAGATATTTCTCATATCTATGCCCAGTGGCGTAATTTCGTCAAAATCTGGAGGGAGGGGGGGCCAAAGTTGGGCCCATTTTTCCCAAATCAAGCGAAAATTATAGCGAAAACTGAAAAATGAGCCATATATTGCCATAGAGGCAGAGATATAATAAGAAAACTGATCTGTTTCTCTGGATACTTGAATTATTCAGGCTTATCTTAGTTTTGACAAGATTTTTTGCAGAAACTAAATTTATGCTGGGGTGGGGGAGGGGGCAAAACGAGCTCGGGGGGACTTTTGTCTGGAGGAGGCAGTTGCCCCCTCCTGCCCCATAAAATATTACGCCCCTTTGTACGTCCTTGTCCTTCCTATAAATTCCGCCATCAGCAAGTTCCAAATGACACTAAAAACGGCACTTTTGGTTCCATGTCTCAAGTGGAAAAGCTGGGAGTAGTGGGCTACCAAGAATGTTTAGAGTGACGTTTGGTGTGCTCATTTGGAAGCTGTTTTTCATATCTACGTGATGTTTATCAGTTCTACCATCCGCAAGTATGATATAGAACTAAAAACGACACTGTTGATGTCACTTCTTAAGCAGAAAAGCTTGGAAGTATACAACGATATCATCATTGCAATAATTATGATCCAAAACCCTTAATCGGAGGTTTTCAAGAACACCTTCCGTATATTCCTCCTCCCAGTCCCCTTAATAAGCTACGCAATTAAGGTAAAAGCACTAATATATCAAATTAGATTATTTGTGGTTTGGTTCTGTTGGTAAAGCGTTCGACTTCAAATTAAACCGGCTTGCGTTCGACTCCTGCTTGTTTTTTCTTTCAATAATGGTTTTCTCCTGTCTATACGATCATTTTCAGGTAATTTCACTGTTTTTGTAAATGTGATACACTCATTTTTCAAGTATGTACCAGGAAGGTATTTGCTCAAGCACTTTGATTCAAAGGGGAATAGAGGTCATCCAGTCCATGGTTTACAACGACATTCTGAGTAGATCACTAAATCCATACCCCAATGAGTGGCGTAATTTTGTCAAAATCCTGTGGGGGTGTGGTCAATGTTAGAGGTAATTTTCCCAAATCAAGTGAAAATTACAGAGAAAACTAAAAAATGAGGCGTATAGTAAGAAAAAAGGTAAAGATTTACTAAAAAAAAAATGACCTGTTTCAGTGGATGCTTGAATTATGCAGGCTTATCTTAGTTTTGACAACATTTTTGGAGAAACTAAAACTAAAATGGGAGGGGTAAACTGGGGTCTGAAGGAAAACTGAGGTCTGGGAGGGAAAGTTCCCCCTCTGCCCCATAGAAAATTAGCCCCCTGACCCCAACCCCCTAGTTGAACATTAAAAAAAAGATTGATTACTTATTGTTATACTTACTTATTCAAATTATTTACTTCACAATTCCACCGTAATATTCTCTCCATACGTAAGATGGTGCATCCAAAGAGGAAGAAAGATAAGTGAAAATAGTTCTCTTGGAGAATTCAGGTGCTTCTTCCGATAATTTTTTAAATAAAGAAAAACTTAGTTTATAATACCATATATCGTACATACACAAGAGATGATCTTTTTATGAAATTTCCATTCATTTCAGACTAATCAGTGGCTTTTTATTTAGGGACAGGTCAGATAAACCCTAAGCCTAAAGGCACATCTCTGTAGAGCTAGAAAAATTCTCCGCAGGTATGTCGATACATAAACCTGTCCGCTCAGTTAAACTTTTGTGTCTTAGCTACTCGCCGGAAGCTACTTTCTTATTTATACTAAATTCAATTTTAAAAAAAGATTAAAGGTCTGTTTTTTTTATTTTTTTTTTTTTTAAATAAAGAAACGACACTAGGCTATGTTTTTATGTTTTTTTCACTGCATAACTTATTTTTTCCTTCAATTCTTGTATTCGGCTTCTTAGTTCTACTCCTTAATAAGGGTTGAGATGTCTCTAATCTCCCATAGATTGGAGGTGATTAGAAATTATATGTAAAAAAAAAGTTTTCAACTGAAACTAAGGACCAACATTAAAACCTAAAACGAACAGAAATTATTCCGTATGAATAAAAGAGGTCATAGCAGTGCTGTGACCTCTTTTAGCAGTGCTAATAGTATTAGCAGTGCTAATAAATTAAATTTTAATCAAAACGAGCGTAGATTAATTAAAAAAAAACTAAGTTTTTTCGAGAGAAGTAAAGAGCAAAGTTGAAATGTAAAACGAACAAAAATTATTACTTATACAAACGTAGGATATTTTCCTACGCTTGTAACATTACAGAAAATTAGCGCTTTACTGAAGACACAAAACAATATAGGAGTTTTTGTACGATAACAGTAAACCTTTTAAGAACACTTTAAACAGTATAAAAGTAAATAATTTTTAGATTGTTGCTTTATTTATTTTTTTCGTGTAATTTGGCATCATTTCTGCACAATGAGCTCAGTTCAATGATTGACTGTCGTTTTGGATCTGAAAATGACATGTCATGATTATTTTGCAGACTAGTTCGAATTATCCGTTTTATAGGGAGAGATAACGGGATTTACAGAGTTCATATTACGGTTGATATGTTCTTCATTTCGAGTAATACTAGGTAAGACCAAGATGTTATCAGATAAATCAATTCATTATTTTATATGTTGTGTAATGACTTTAAACTTATTATTTTTCTGCCTAAGTTTTTAAGATAATTTTAATTGTATACTGAAAGTTATTGATAGCACAGCTCTTGTAGGAATATGGAAAGCGTTATAGATTACTTTGCTGTTGTGAGGCTACGTATTTACTTTTGACTCCTAAACCAATATTCTTGCTTTTTATACTTGACCTTTGTGCTTTCAGTGAAGCGCTAGTAAAGTGCTTCGCTAAAACTTTGTGGTTTTTAATTATGGTTACGAAAAGAGAACATACGCCCTCTCAAGCAGTTCGTGGTAATGAATTTCACGAAAGGAGTGACTCGGCTCAATAGTGACTAAAACTCTCAAAAGCAAAAGTTTGATTAAAATAGATACATAAAAAGAATTGGATACTTTCGCTGACTCCAAATGTATGAAGTTCATTAAGTTTCATGCTACCCACCAAAAGCCATGAACCTGCGAAAATTTGCCTGATTTCCAAAAAAGGGGGTAAACTCCCAAGAGTCAAGCGATATCACTGAAAATCCCACCATCATATTCATTATATCAGAGAACCCTACTGTACAGGTTTCAAGCTCCTATATACAAAAATGTGGAATTTTGCATTTTTCGCCAGAAGAAAGATTACGGGTGCGTTTTTTTTTTTTCGCAGGGGTAATCGTATTGAACGAGTGAACCTAGGAAATAAAAAAAGGACACATCAAAAAAGGGAAAAGAGAGAAATCAAAAAGTTCTAGTGCCCTTTTCAAGTGACCAAAAAGACGGAAGGGCAACTAGCCCGCTCCAACGCACCTTTTTTCCACAAAGTCATCCGATTAAAATCTTAAGATAGACATTTGATTCGGCATAGTTGAAAGGTCTAATAACTATGCCTTTGGGGATGAGATGACCCCCATAGTCCTTAGGGAAAGGGCTGTAAGTTACGCAATTTGCTACTGTTCACATAAGCCTATGGTATTTGTTATTGGGAAATATGCGGACATTTTTTCGGAGCTATTTTTTGCGGCAGACGGGGGATTTTCCACAGGGAGAATTTTCCGTGGGGAGGAAAGTTTCCAGGGGGAAGGGTAAATTTTACTCGGGATGAGGAGGGTATTTTCTGGCATGATTTAAAAACGGGTTAATTTTTTTAAATCAATTTTTTTCGGCTGAAAGTAAGGAGCAATATTAAAACTTAAAACGAAAAGAAATTATTCAGTATTTGAGGGGGGCTGCCCCTTCCTCAATCCTCGTTCTTTGCGCTAAAGTTTGATTTCTTGTCACAATTCTTTAAGAAAGACAGCTTAAACACAATATCAGTGGAATTGAACGAGATGTATTTTTAAAGAACTTTAAAACTTTAGCGAAAAGAGCTAGGCTTGAAGAAGGGGCAACTCCCTCATAAACGGAATAATTTCTGCTTGTTTTAAATTTTAATGTTGCTTTCAGTTGAAAAAACTGTTTTTTATTCAATGTTTTCAGGGACGACAGTATTTCCAAATGAAACATATTAAAGTTCAAAGTTCTTATTCGGCCTGCGAGCCATTGCTCTGCCACCTAGGTCTACTGTTCGGCCTGAAATAATTGTATTTCCTGAGTTATATCAAATTTCTAGACTTATTTTTCTTTTCTTTTATGTCATTAACTTCTCTTTTACTTCTTTTGACTCTTCCATCACTTTTACTACTCCCGATATATGTTTCGCCAAGGATCTCCAAGGTAATGATAATCGCCAAGGCAATTGTCATTTATTGTCTCCAAAAGGAGTCCTTCCTCATAAAGTTGAGTAGCATTTGCTTACAAGATATTTTTCTTTGTCGCTTCCTTCATTATTTAAACCAGGTGCACGGAATGAACTGAAATAAGCTATGAGTGAAAGTAAAACAGAGTTACATTGGTTGTGGTTGCTACTGCTACAAAGATCGGGTGCATGTGCCGGGATAGATCTTCCTGAAATCCCATTACTTTTAACATCTCTTTCTTCATTCTTGACAATCCTATCTAGTTTTTTGAAGACCCCTCCCCCCTTCCGAAATAAATCCAACAGGTTCACCAGAATTTATGAGCCCTTTGTTATTATAATAAATAAAAGTTCAAATAGGGATAAAATCCTTTTGATAGACAGTGTTTCACGAAAAGTGATAGATATTCACAAAAAATACCAGATATTTCGGTCACATTTGCAGTGACCGTCATCAGTAGTAAATGAATGAGTTAATGACTGAGTTAAAGGACTGAGTTGAATTCATCTAAAATCTAGTGTGTAAAATAAACTATGATGCAACCCGAATAAGGAACAGTTTTTTTTATGGACTCCTGTACACAGAACACTTCGTTACAAAAAAAAATTGAGTGAAGTAAACATCCATGCTATGACCTAAAACCGACCCATTTCTTTTTTTCACTCTAGCGTATATGGTTTCCAGCACTTTCGAAAAAAAAACAGACAGGTGAGGTCCTAGCTTTCCTTCCATCCAAAACTAGCCATTGAGATTCTAGCTAGCGCCAAGCCTTTTCAGAAAATGCACTAAAATTTCGTTTGTTTGACCATGCACGAACCTGACCGTTTGAAAAATGTGCGTGTCTCTTCTTCTTAATTGATGAGCCACTTCCAGATCACTCCAAATATATCAAGGCACTTAATATTGAAATTATTAACACAGGTGTTTTACACACTAGATTTTAGATGCATTCAACTTAGTCATTTAACTCAGTCATTAACTCATTCATTTACTACTGATGACGGTCACTGCAAATGTGACCGAAATATCTGGTATTTTTTGTGAATATCTATCACTTTTCGTGAAACACTGTCTATTAAAAGGATTTTATCCCTATTTGAACTTTTATTTATTATAATAACAAAGGGCTCATAAATTCTGGTGAACCTGTTGGATTTATTTCGGAAGGGGGGAGGGGTCTTCAAAAAAGGGGGATCCCTTTCCCTATGGACTATGGGGGTCATCTCATCCCCAAAGGCATTGTTATTGGACCTTTCAACTATGTTGAATCAAATGTCTATCTTAATATTTTGATCGGATGACTTTGTAGAAAAAAGGGGCGTGGGAGGGGGGCTAGTTGCCCTTCAATCTTTTTGGCCACTTGAAAAGGGTACTAGAACTTTTGATGTCTCTCTTTTCCCTCTTTTGATGTGCCCTTTTCTGATTTTCTAGGGTCACTCGTTCGATACGATCACCCCTGGAAAAAAAAACAAACAAAAAAACAACAAATAAAACAACAAAAAACAAACAAACACACATCCGTGATCTTTCTTCTGGCGGGAAATGCAAAATTCACATTTTTGTATATAGGAGCTTAAAACCTGTATAGTAGGGTTCTCTGATGTAATGAATATGATGGTGTGATTTTCAGTGATAGCGCCTGACTCTTGGGAGTTTACCGCCTTTTTTGGAAATCAGGCAAATTTTCGCAGGCTCGTGGCTTTTGGTGGGTATCATGAAACTTAATGAACTTCATACATTTGGAATCAGCATAAGTATCCAATTCTTTTTATGTATCTATTTTAATCAAAATTTTGTTTTTGAGAGTTTCAGTTACTATTGAGCCGAGTCACTCCTTTCTTGCAGTTCATTACCACGAACTGTTTGAGAGGGCGTATGTTCTCTTTTCGTAACCATAATTAAAAACCACAAAGTTTTAGCGAAGCACTTTACTAGCGCTTCACTGAAAGCACAAAGGTCAAGTATAAAAAGCAAGAATATTGGTTTAGGAGTCAAAAGTAAATACGTAGCCTCACAACAGCAAAGTAATCTATAACGCTTTCCATATTCCTACAAGAGCTGTGCTATCAATAACTTTCAGTATACAATTAAAATTATCTTAAAAACTTAGGCAGAAAAATAATAAGTTTATAGTCATTACACAGCATATAAAACAATGGATTGATTTATCTGATAACATCTTGGTCTTACCTAGTATTACTCGAAATGAAGAACATATCAACCGTAATATGAACTCTGTAAATCCCGTTATTTCTCCCTATAAAACGGAGAATTCGAACTTGTCTACAAAATAATCATGACAGGTCCTTTTCAGATCCAAAACGACAGTCAATCATTGAACTGAGCTCATTCTGCAGAAATGATGCCAAATTAAACGAAAAAATAAATAAAGCAACAATCTTAAAATGCTTTACTTTTATACTGTTAAAAGTGTTCTTAAAAGGTTTACTTTTACCGTACCGAATCTTTTGTGTTTTCAGTAAAGCGCTAGTTTTCTGTAATGTTACAAACATAGGGAAATATCACCAGGTGATTTATTTGCATTGACTTTATTAATATATTTTAGATAGGCTGTAAAGTAATAATTTTTGTTGGTTTTAAGTTTCAACTTCGCTCTTTACTTCTCTCGGAAAAACTTTGTTTTTTTTAATTAATCTATGCTCATTTTGATCAAAATTTAATTTAGAAACAAGCCGTACCAGAATTGAAGGAAAAAATAAGTTTACAGTGAAACAAAAACATCAAAACATAGTGATGTTTCTTTTTGTAGAAAAAAAAATAAAAAAAAGAAATAGATCTTTAATTTTTTAAAAAAATTTAATTTAGGAGCCCTTAAGAAAGTAGCTCCCGGCGAGTAGCTACGACACAAAAGGCTAACTGAGCGGACAGGTTTATGTATCGACATACCTGTGGAGAATTTTGCTAGCTCTCATAAAAAATGTCTCAAATAAAAATCTAATAAAAAATCATCTCTTGTGTAGGTATGATCAATGGTATTATAAAATAAGCTTGTTTTTATTTAAAAAATTATCGGAAGAAGCACCTGAATTCTCCTAGATAACTATTTTCATTTGTCTTTTTTCCTCTTTGGATGCACAATCTTACGTATGGAGAGAATATTACGGTGGAATTGTCAAGTAAATAATTTGAATAAGTAAGTATAACAATAAGTAATCCTTCTTTTAATATACAACTTTGAGTGGTTCCAGAACCACATGCCTACACTTCTCCAACCACTAGGTGGTAGGGCGTTGGGGTCAGGGGGTTAATTCTCTATGGGGCAGAGGGGGAACTTCCCCTCCCAGACCTCAGTTTTCCTCCAGATCCCAGTTTACCCCCCCCTCCCAGTTTAGTTTTAGTTTCTCCAAAAATGTTGTCAAGACTAAGATAAGCCTGCATAATTCAAGCATCCACTGAAACAAGTAATTTTTTTTAGTACATCTTTACCCTTTTTATTACTATACGGCTCGTTTTCAGTTTTCTCTGTCATTTTCACTTGATTTAGGAAAATTGCCTCCAACGTTGACCCCAACCCCACAGGATTTTGATAAAATTACGTCACTCGTTGGGGTTTGGATTTAGTGACCTACTCAAAATGCCGTTGCAAACCTTGGACTGGGTGCTCTCTATTCCCCTTTGAATCAAAGTTCTTAAGCAAATACTTTCTTCGATCATGCCTGAAATAATGAGGGTATTACATTTGCAAAAACAGTGAAAATATCAGAAAATAATCGTATACAAGAGAGAAAACCATGATTGAAAGAAAAAACCAAGCAGGAGTCGAACGCAAGCCACTCTAATTTGAAGTCGAAAGCTTTACCAACAGAACCAAACCACAAATAATCTAATTTGATATATTAGTGCTTTTACCTTAATTGCCTAGATTATTAAGGCAGCTTGGAGGAGGAGCATACGGGAGGTGTTCTTGAAAACCTCTGGTTATGGGTTATGGATCATAATTATTGCAATGATGATATCGTTTTATACTTCCAAGCTTTTCTACTTAAGAAGTGACATCAAAAGTGTTGTTTTTAGTGCTATATCACACTTACGGATGGTAGAATTGATAAACATCATGTAGATATGAAAAACAGCTTCCAAATGAGCACACTAAACGTCACTCTAAAAATTCCTGGTAGCCCACTACTTTTCCACTTGAGACATGTAACCAAAAGTGCCGTTTTTAGTGCAATTTGGAACTTGCTGATGGCGTGATTTATAGGAAGGACGCACAAAGGGGCGTAATTCTTTATGAGGCAGGAGGGGGAAACTGCCTCCTCAAGACATAAGTCCCCCCCACCTCATTTTGCCCCTTTCCCCCAGCATAAATTTAGTTTCTGTAAAAAATCTCGTCAAAACTAAGATAAGCCTGCATAATTCAAGTATCCAGAGAAACAGGTCAGTTTTCTTAGCCTCTATGGTAATATAGGGCTCATTTTTCAGTTTTCACTATAATTTTCACTTGCTTTGGGAAAAATGGCCCCAAATTTGCCCCCCTCGGATTTTGACGAAATTACGCCACTGGGCGTAGATATGAGAAATATCTTTTATATGAGCTATTAAAAATCGGTCTAGATACCTGCGATACCAATACGCTCAGTAAGAATGCGCTCATACCGATACGCGTGATATAAATACATCCGATACCGATACGGCGTGCAGCCCTTTCCCCAGGGACTATGAGGGTTATATCATCACCAAAACCAAAGATTGCTGACCTTTGAACTATTTTGAACAAAATGCCTATCTCAAAGTTGTGATTGGATGACTTTGGGTGGAGGGGGCCGTCAGGGGGGGGGGGGCTAGTTGCCCTCCAATCTTTTTGGTCAAATAAAAAGGACACTAGAAAATTTAATTTTGGTTCGAAAGAGCTATTGCACACCTGTATATGATGTTCTGGTCACCCCATAGCCCTGCTAGAAAAAAAAGAAAAAGAAAAAACAGAAATTTTTTGGGAAGAGTTTTGAGCGGGGTAGAGGGGAGGGCCCAAGGGGAGATTTGTCCATAAGGGGGGCTGGTCCTTCATCAGCCTTCGCTCTTTACACTAGAGTTTGATTTTTTGTCAGAAAAAACTGCTGAAACACAAGGGGCGTTGAATTTGAATGAGAAGTATTTTTAAAGAACTATAAGACTTTAGCATACAGAGCAAGAGCTATGGAAGGGGCAGCCTCCCTCCTATAGGGAACAATTTTTGTTCCTTTTAAGTTTAAATGTTGTTCCTTACTTTCAGTTAAAAAACCTTGCTTTTTTATTTATTTTCAGGGAAGACAGGTCCATTTTACAAAAATTCCTTAATTTTGAATTGAGTGTGTTTTTCCTTCTTTTTTTTACTTTATGTTTTGGAAAAAAAATTTACATGATTCGGGTAGCTGTCTCGTGTATGTTGTTGTTGTTTTGTTTTTTTTACACTTCTAATCGTTTGGATAGGATTTAGTCCAAGGCTATTTAAAGGTAAGTGCTCTAGTGGTGTAATTTCGTCAAAATCCGTGGGAGAGGGCGACGTTGGATCCATTTTTTCCAAATCAAGGGAAAATGGCAGTGAAAACTGAAAAATGAGTCATACAGTACCATAAGGGTAAATATATACCAAAGAAAACTGACCCGTGTCTCTGGATACTTGAATGATGCAAGCTTATCTTAGTTTTGATATGATTTTTAAAGAAATTAAATTTCAGCTGAGGGGGCAAACTGGTTTTTGGGGGGATGGGGGAAAAACATTGCATATATTAAAGTTTTTTTGGGGGATGGTAAAGCATTGCAAATATTAAATACGTAACCTAACTTAACCTAGGTACCTTTTTCTCCCCCTAAACTCCAAAAAACAACAGTTTAAATATTGCAAATTCAATGAGAAACCACGCTCTCCGATCAATTTAGATAACAATTATCTGCTTTACGAGTCTCCATCACTGCATTCATTCGACTGTCTATAGCCGAGGTGCCCATATATTGGGAAGTACCCAAATTATACGTATACCTGATAGTCGATGCATTTGAAGTAAGTTAAGATGTTTTTTAACACGACCAAACCCCCGATCTGACGATACAAGGATGCCACTCCCATTGGTTTCCCTATCATTTTTAGGGGGGCAAACCCTTAGCATTTTTCCCAAGCGGAATAAAGTTCGAACTTTTTTCCAGAGAAAGATTAATTTTTTTGAAATATTACTAAATTTAGTAATTAATTTTTCCAGAAAATTGTCAATTTGTTCGAAACGTTACAAAATTGTTAAGTTTTTATTTGTGATCTTCTGGAGTGGGAGAGAGCACCAAAGAAATTTGTTTTTTTTTCTATCGCTCCATTCTTATTCTATCGCATGTCTGCTCCATCTCTTCTCAACCACCCCCAAATTCAACGTACCCTAAAAGCCACTGAAGATACGAATTGTTCAATCTAATGACAAATAATAAACTACCGTATTACAGAACAATTAAATATACCTGGCAATAAATGCAATCCAAATAAATATAGGTATTTTTAGAAACACAACTGAGCTACTGATCTCAGGATCCTCGGATGATAACGTCTTTACCAGAAACAGTCCTATTCTTCCATCTTAGCATTTTAGCTACACAAACGCAGCCGCCTGTATGAAAAAGGCAAGGATTGGCTAAAAACAGAGGTTGAGAGGCAGGGTCTCATTGAAAAATCAAAACCCAGCAACTATAAATTGCAATTAGACGTAGGCCATTCAAATCACGGTTGGATAAAGGATACAGTAATTGGCAAACAAAAAGTTTATACATCCATTTGTGGGTTTTCGGACGACTAAATTGTAGAATGGGAAATGATGATCAGGTTCCTTTTCTTCAAGTTTGGGTCAAGTTCTTCCATAGGGATGTACAAAGGCATTGGGGTTGGGGATTTTGCACCCATGCCCACCCTAGAGTCTCAAGCTTGATCCTTTAATTCTTTTATTTCCCCTTAATTCACCTATTTTTGGCTTTTATCGGGTCTCTGTCCCCCTACCCCATAATGTAGTGCCCCTCCGAAAAGAATTAATTTGTCTGAATCACATAATTCCAAGGGATCACACCACTAGGCCCTCCTTCGGAAGTGCCATCTCTGCCGCTACCAAGACTAAAAGAGGGTTGCTTGCAACGATAGAATAATTTGTTTCTTACCCGATTGGGGTAAACCACCTCTAATTCTATTTATAAATTTTATGTGTTCGCTGTTAATACCCTGTGAAAAAAAAGAGTAAAAGACCAGCAAACTGAAAAAGCTATCTGTTTTAGCAGTATTTTCTTGGGGATTTCTTTTGGGGGGGGGAGGGATCAACATAAACAGCATTTTAAAAAGGAGTAGCAGAAGGTTATTTAGGCACCTTTACAGTTTTTTTTCCATTTGTAAACGTTTCCTTAGCAGAAAGAGGGCTTATGAATGAACCTTAACAGGGATGTCTATCCCATTCCTCTGGATGAAAGCACTTTCTAACATACGTATAATTCCTCATTTAGTATTGATTATTTTACATATTGTTTTTATTCACAAGTTACCATGGTTTGGGTCTAAGACTGTGAATAGCTGTAGGTTACTTAAGCGTGTCTTAAGAAGTGCTGTAGGGGAAACATGTCCTATACATAGCTTTCAAGGATACACTTTAAGCCCTTCTGAAGGGGTTGCAATGCAGGACTGGAAAGTGGGGGCCACTCCCGGGTCCTAGGCCGTGTAATATTTCTTACGCTAAAAGTTTCAACAATATACCACACTATTTACACAATCTAATATTTAGATTTGAATTGTGGGAAGCGGCTAGGGAAATGTTCCTCCCTAGAAAAATTACCAAAAGATAGCGTAAATCTACGTTGCAACAGAAAACGCTATATTTAATATTCCCCGTCCCTGTAGCTGGCACTTGTAATCCCATGTTTACACGAGGAGGGAGGAAGGCGCAACGATCATAAATTTATCTGCCATCACTTCGTCACTGGTCTCACCCAAGAATACCACATGGAAATTTGTGCGAAGGGTGAGGAGGAAAAGTAATACTAGAGGTCAGTTTTTACCAGGATTCAAATAAAAGTATTTCTTGTTTTCGACACATTTTTCTAAATGTCTTCTTGCTTTCTAGCCCCTCCCCCTGTCAGAGCCCTCGGGGGAGCCCGTGGTGCCACCCCTTAAGTGGTATCACTGAGAGATTTCAAATTCTTTTAAAACCCTTAAGATGTTGGTCCTTTGTTTACAGATTTATTTGGGTTGTTGTTTTCTTGAAAGAAAAAGAGACGGAAACGGGTTCTTGTCCCTTAAAACCTATTCTACCTATATCTCGTTCCATTTTATTTGTTGACCGAAACATAAATTTAAGGATGGTATGAACATGGCCAAATGACATGAGGAATTCTATTGAAGGCAGCCACTTTTGTAGGGCATTTAAAGAATTTACCTTTGCTAAATTCCTGTAAAAAACAAAAACTATTGAGGAAGAATAAATTATTATTACGCATTCCAAAATTATTATCAATTATCAATTATAGAATAAATTATTACGCATTCTAAAATTTGCGATAGTGACATAAACGAAAAATGGTACTCTTGCATTATATGGGCCTGTCACGGAAACCAGTCACGAAAACCCGTTTTTGACTGATTAATTCAAGACACCGCTATAAACTAATGGAATGCATATCGTGGTTTTAATTGTGTATACGATATTTAACCTGTTGTTTTTTGGGGTTTAGGGTGGGAGGGAGGTACCTAGGTAAGCTTAGGTTCCGTATTTAATATATGCAATGCTTTACCCTCCCCCCCTAATATGCAAATATATAGCCCAAATTTGTTCCTAAGCTATTCTATATTCATCCTATTTTATTATATTTCGTTAGCATTAACCAAACTTGACTTTTTAGAAAGGCCCATATAATGCAAGAGTACCCAAAAAAGTTAATCAAGAATAGTCAGATAATGTAATTGCCCTTGATGAGGCTGTGGAACTCGCCTACAAATCTGAGGACAGAGGACATTGCTCAATAAAATCCCCCAATTCCATATGAAAATTATTATATTAGGCTTAAAAAAGGTTTGGAAATACGGACCTACAGATGCATTGTTGATGATGCAAATCCCTTAAAAGGATCAACTAATCACGGTCCCTTTAGCTTGTCCTAGCTACGCAGTACTGGATCATCGCTAGTGTTATATAAACGATCTATGATAGCAATAACCGTTCAGTGTGGGTGAATTACATAAATGTTGAGGCACGAATGCGCCACCGCATTACCTGGCCGTCCTAGCCGAGTGGTTAGCGCTCTGGATTTGAAATCCTGAGATCAGGGGTTCGATTCCTGGTGTCGCTGGCTATTTGGTTTGTAACGGGGGTCGATGGTCTGACCCTGTAAGCTCATCCAGAATCGTCCCAGCTCTAAATGGGAACGTTAATACGGTATACACTTAGGTTAACACAAAACACGGGAAGCGTCAGAGGATTTGCCCGCAACCACGCAATGCACTTACAGCCCGTCTTTGAAGGCAAGGAATACCTCGGTACCTGGTACGAGGTACCAGGTACCTCGGTACCTGCGCAACGCAGACCATTTGTCAGCATGCGAAAAAGTTAACTTAGTTAGTAAGTTATTAACTGGTAGGCTTTGTAAATAACATATTGAAAACTCTATGACGATTGGCGTGTCTCAAATTTTCAATGGCTTATCTCAAATTGTGTTTTGACCCTTTTTGGGCCGTCTTTGTTTTTTTGTGGCACAAAATGGAAGAAAGAGGCCCTTAGTTGTAGCCTGGCCTCAGTTTTTACTTACAAAGAATGCTAAAAATTTACGTGCTGGTTCGATGAGCTATATACTTATCATACAATCATGGGTTTCATATGATCACTTGTGATGAAAAAAAACCAAAAAAAAAATAATAATAACAAATAAATATATAAAGATACAATCCTTTTTCCCCCAGAATCCCTCTTGAGAAAAACACAAAATTTAATGTTTTATTTCTTATGCTAATAAATTTTGAGGGACAAAATAAAACTTGATGGACTTGATCTGTTTTGATTTAGTATAAAAAGATTATTCATTCGATATCTACATCGTTACCGAACTTTCAATTTTTAAGGGAGTCCCTTTTTGTCTGCCCTTACGTAAAATAAGGATAAATGGTGTATTCAGCGGCGGTAGGTCTAAAGGCAGATAACAACCAGATGGTGTGAAAAACCTTCATCCAATCATACGGACGATCTCGAATTTCTAGTGGTAAAACGAATTACGAATTGTCAATCAAGCTAAAGAATGCCGTGAAGGCTGATGTATTTTCTTCTGTCCGAGTGGACATTGTCAGTGGATTCTTTGGATTTACACAGTCATAAATCAATATAATGTCTAATTTTGAGGAGTTTCTCATTTGAAAAATTTTGCTCGATTCCGATCAATATTTCTTGACAAATTGATTGAGGCTTTGTTTCCAGAAGTCTAATCATAGTCAGTGTTGTGGCGATGAACATAGCGACGGAACAGCAAAATCGTAGGAATGAACAATGAAGTCTAACTCAAAACCAGAAATTACCAAATATAAATTTTGTGCTGATGCCCCCCTCAAGACCCTCCTCTTAAAAAGGCTAGAGCATCGTTCGCTCTTTACTGAAAACGGTTCATATTTGGAACCTTTTTGCTTATTTTCAAAAATAAATAAAATAAAATACTTCTCAGAATTCCAGAAAACGATTTGTCTTCGATACCAGAATGTTTTGCCAAATTGTCATTCTTTCTAGTCTAATAAACAACTAATTCTCATCAATGTTTTCTCTTTACTAATTTATTCCTTTCAAAGATATAGAAGGTCAATAGGCGAAACAAAAGTTTCATTATAAGCAATCAAATTTAGTTTTCAGTAAGACGTCAGTGATACTATAGCATTCAGGATGGCAGGGGAGGGGGGGGGGGTGTTTAAGGATATGGAAACTCAGCGCTTTTTGTAGCAAATTCTTTTGTTTGTTTTAAATCCCAATTCATTGTTCTTTGTAATCTCTGTTTCTTTTATGCTTCTTTTCTTCATTCCTAGTGATGCCTGTACCTTTAAAGAACAGAAAATTATAATTGAAAATTTTAACTACAAAAATTACAATACAAAATTACAATTATCTTTCAAAATGCCGATTAAATGCAGGGCAGCCAACACTTCCTCCATAATCCTTCCTAGCCATGGGCACCCTCGTAATACCAATGGCATCGGCTGAAAAAAAACTTTTGCTAGCCAATTTGCCCAAAATAGTCAAAAGGCCAAATAAATATGCCTCCAGGGACGATATGACCCACGAAATCTCAGGAACAAGGGTTCTAGATTATTTCGATTGCCATCTGGTCAAAAATCAGGTTTTAGTCAACAAGGCCGACCTTTGCAGTTTGATCAGGATAGTTGGATATTGCCATTTTTTTTAAAAGAGGGTTTGAGGGGGTTCAGAAACAGGCAGGAAATTTTTAGTCGAATACGTTTATTTCTTAAACTTATATCTGTTATACCCTGGTTCAAGGGGATCCCAATGAACTGTTAGTCAGGAATTGGAATTGGATCTAGAAATGAACCAGAAAACGTTTTTTTTTTATCCCAGATATTTTCCCCCCAAACGTCTGTAAACTTATATGCGTAAGCATCTGGGTCCAGGGAACCCCAATGCACAACTAGGCTGGAAATGCGATCCAGAATGGCATATAAAAATGAACAATTTTTTTCGATCGGCCAGAACAGAAATGGGGAGAATATTTTCAATTATCTTAGACTAAATGACAAAAGACCATAATAGATCAAAAGATCCGTGACGCACCGAAAGAGGCTCTTTTATGTCTCTGTTCGGCTTCCACAAGTCCCTGAGCCAAGTGCACTCGAATGCAGAACACTCATTTTGAACACGAGATTTTGGCATGAAACTTACAGGGTACACAGACCGGGCAAAAGATATCCCAATGAAGAGATTTAAATTTCGTTTACTAAGTCCTACAAATTTCCGTTCTTCTTAGATTCCACTTATTATATGACTTTCTGCTCGTTTTGTTTTTCAGTATCGCTCTTTACTTTTCTCTATATATTTATTTTGAAAATGCATTAAAGTTAGTTCAATGTAAAAGCAGCCGATTGCCTATTGTCCTGCAGCTGAAGTAGGTAATCATTTTTTGGTGCAACGAGCAGCAATTTGTTTTCATTTTTTTTCACAAGATAAATAGTAACATTTTACGATAATTCATAAATTTATTTCTGATTTACACACAGATTGTGAACATAGAGGAGGGGGGGGGGCTTCTGGACCAAATCTTCCCCTCTTCGTAAATTTCAAGAATTTTGCAATTTTTCTCATATGACCCATTTATTTCCTCGTGATTTCCCGGTCTATCCCCTCCCCACACTGACATTTGCGGTTTCAGTGCGTAGAAGTCTTGAATATGAGTTGTTTCGGACGAATGAAAAAAAAAGTTTTTTGTGTGCGTTGTTTGTGGTAATTTTCGGTATATGAAAGGAAGCATAATGAATCATAGAGTATGAGTGTGCGATTCCTTTTAGTTCCCTGCAAAAAAAAGAATATTATCTTTAGAATTTTGATTAATTGTTTAGTAGGGGTGGAGGAGCGAAGGAGGAGTCAGAGAATTTTATTCCCCCGAAGATGTGTATTAGTGTATCAAACAGTTCGTGGTAACGAACTGTAAGTAAGGAGCGACCCGGCTCAATGGTAACCGAAACTCTAGAAAACGGGTTATTTTTGACACCAGGAGATACATCAATAGAATAAGACTTCAATGCGGATTTCAAATATATAATTTTAATCAAGTTTAGTGCTACCCATCAAAAGTTACGTGCCTAAGAAAATTTGGCTAATTTTCAAAAAAAGGGGGAAAGACCCCCTAAAAGTTATAGAACCTTAATGAAAATCACACCATCAGATTCAGTGTATCAGAAAACCATACTGTAGTGGTTTCAAGCTTCTATCTGCAAAAATGTGGATTTTTCCATTTTTTGCCAAAAGAAAGATCACGGATGCGTATTTATTTGGTAGTTGTTTTTTTTTCCCAGGGATTATCGTATCGACCCAGAATTCCTTGAATGCCATGGAAGAGCTCATTGGAACGAAAATTAAAAGTTCAAGTGACCGTTTTAAGTTACCAAAAAAATTGGAGGGCAACTAGGCCTCCTTCCACGCTCATTTTTTTCCCAAAGTCACCTGATCAAAATTTTGAGATAGCCATTTTGTTCAGCATGGTCGAAAATATGATAAATATGTCTTTTAGGATTACTTAATCCCCCGAAGTCCCCAGACGGAGGGCTAAAATTTATGAACTTTACCCAATGTTAACATATAGTATTGGTTATTGGGAAGTCTACAGAAGTTTTCAGGAGGTTTTTTTCTGGTAGTGGGAGGGAAGGGTGGGTCGGGGGTTATGTTGGAGGATCTGTCCATGAAGGAAGTTTTTATGGGGGAAGGGAAATGGCCATGAAGGGGGCGCCGGACTTGCCAGCATTATTTATTGGTTATTGGGTAGTAAACAGACATTTTCAGGAAGGATTTTTTTCTGGAGGGGGGGGGGGCTAGAGGAGGGGGTTACTATGGAGAATATTTCCGTGGAGGATGTTTCTTTGGGGGAAGGGACATTTCTATGAAGGGGGCGCAGGATTTCCAAACATTATTTAAAAAACGATCAGAAATTAAATAAAAAAAACAAGTTTTTTCAACTGAAAGTAAGAGGCAACATTAGAACTTAAAACGAACAGAAATTATAACGTATGTGAGGGGTTCTCTCCCAAGTCAATACCTCGCTCTTTACGCTACAGTTTTTTTTAGTGCTTTCAAAAGAGCTATCTATTCTAATTAAACGGACTTTGTGATTCAGTGGTTTTTTAATAAAATTTTTTTTAAATTTTAACTTTAAGAGCTTGTTTTTTACTAAGGTTACACCCCCCTAATATACGTAATAACATATACGTAATAAAAAAAAAACAATAAAAAAACAAGCGATACGGCTCAATAGTAATCGAAACTTTTAAAAACAGAATTTTGATGTCAATAAATGTATCAAAAGAATGTGTTTATAATGCTGATTCTAAATATATAAATTTTATTAAGTTTAGTATTACTCATCAAAGGCTACGAGCCTGAGAAAATTTACCCGATTTTTTAAAGAGGGGGGAAACATCCCCTGCGAGTGAAAGAATTTTAATAAAAATCACACCGCCAGATTCAGCGTATCAGAAAACCCTATTACATACGTTTCAAGCTCATATCTGCAAAAATCTGCAACTTTGTATTTTTTGCCAGAAGAAAAATATACGAATATAGAAGTTCGTTACGTTAGTGAATTTGTAAAGACATCCATTTAGCAAAAGAAAAGTAAAATTTTTATGCAATTTTTTTTTACTTATTCAATGACGGTTATCCAAAACAAAAGCTGCATTAACAAAAAAACGATCAGAAATTAAATAAAAAAAACAAGTTTTTTTAATTGAAAGTAAGGAGCAACATTAAAACTTAAAAAGAACAGAAGTTATTTCGTATATGAAAGGGGCTATCCCCTCCTCAACGCCTTGCTCTTTACGCTAAATTTAGACTTTCTCTCACAATTTTATTTTTTAAAATAATAAAAAACTTTAGCGTTAAGAACGAGGCGTTGAAGAGGGGACAGCCCCTTTCATATACGGAATAATTTCTGTTCGTTTTAAGTTTTAATGTCGTTCCTTACTTTCAGTTTAAAAAACTTGTTTTTTTTATTTAATAAGTAGTAGAAGTGTTCCTTTTTTTGGGTCATCCCAAACACGCTAATATTCGTCGGGACCTATTTTGATATTGTTGGTATTATATGCAGTTTTGTTTTGTTAGCATTATATGAAGATTTGTATGTGTTGTCTTTTTGGGACCCATTTGTTATTAAAAAAAAAATGAACGAGTTTAATAGTCTGTTTCAGGTTTTTTTTGCTTAGATTTGTCTCTTGGTGGTAAGTCAGACATTCTAGGGTTTATACAAAACTTGTGAACATGTACATTTACATCGTAATTAATTTATAGAAACCATTTTTTTTAGGCAGACAAACGAAAAGTGAAAGATCTTTGGACAAGAATTGCAACACCGAATGTATTATCTGGCATGTTCATTGTAACTTTTTTTTTTTTTTTTTTTTGTATATAGGAATGCACACTGAGAGTATTAATTAGCACAAGAATCATTATTTAAAATAGCATTTTGAGTAACTTGGAGGAAGATAATATCAAGGGATCATATATCAAAAATGGAAAAGAAAGTGATCCTCCAATAAATCAAAGAGGACTAATCACCTGTTCAACATTCAGTTTTATGACAGACTTAGACATAAATGCAACCCTTTTCAACAGCGGTTTTATTTTTTGTGCCCACTAAAAAAATCTCAGGCCTTTGTTGTAAAAAAGATGTAACTCTTCTGTCATAAAGAATTATGAAAATACATTTTTAAATGTTATTCCTGAAGGTAAATTAAACCAAACTGACAACGCTGATAAATTATTCGCTTTGATTTTATCGTAGAGATACCGTAATTGAATCGCAATAGTTTTGGTTTAAATTTAGCTTTGATCTGCTAAAAATATCTAAAGATTGTACATAGGCTGTTTAAGAGAAATAACTAAATATGTTTTTATTCATTATGTTTGCTTTTTCAGCCGGCCCCACACTTTACTTTGAAAAAATGTCCAAAAACCCAACTACAGATTGTGTCCTTTGTATGGAGTCCAGACAGGAACGGAGGGGAGAGTTGTATTTGGGCACAGGCCAGCGGAATCTCAAGATTTTTACAGTTTTCTCGATAACTTCCTATATTCTTGATAGGTTCTGGCTATATTTTTTTTTCTAGAGCTTTCCTGTCCATAAATAAATTCCTGCAAAGGTATGGGTAAACCAGTTGCTGAATTGAACATTCTACCAAAACAACACGCAGACTAATTTACTAGTAAGCTCTTTCACATTACCATTTCTTATCGTTGGCTACTAAACGTAAGAATTAAAAATGGTCTATAATTGGTTGGCTAAGAATAAGACAATCAAGTCTAAATTTTCATGGACCTTAGGTAAACTAACGTGATGGACCTAAGTGTGAAATAGACTTTATGTGGAAACATTAAGTTTTATTTTTGGATAAAACTGACATATTGACGTATTTTCTGAAACAGTCTGTATTGTATCTATCGGTGCCGTCATACCTGTTTTACTCCGACGCCTGATTGCAGTTTAAACTTGGATATTCTTGTCATAAGGCTAAGGCCATTTTCCCCTTTTCAGATTTTTGCTTAAAACCAGATTTGACGATTATTCCTTAACAGAAAAATTGTTCCATATAAAAATGTGATGTATGCATTTTGCACCTTCCAATTGAATCCCAGTATCGTGAAGGCTATAGGCTGCGTAGTAGCGTTATTTTTTTTATTTTGGGCCTTATTTACTTACTTTGATAGTGATTTCTGTTCTTTTTTTGGTTGATCATTATTTCGACTTGTCTTAGATTTACTTTAGCCTTTTAATTTTCTTTGGAAGACTTCTTTTATGGAAAAAGTTTTGTGGAAAGAAGGGAGAAAGAACGAAATCTATTTTTCAAATCGATGGGAGGGGAGGGGAAGGAGGAAATTGTATTTTTTTTTAATGAAAATATCTCAAGAAAGGTAGTTTTATAATTTTAGAGGAAGGCAAAAATCACGGGGGGGAACGTGCTCCCTGTCCCAGCCCCCATTGACCTCACCGAGGCTATTCTCCACAGCCAAAAGAGCAGTTGAATCGAAAGATTTTTCTGGGGATCTCCTACTTCGTGGAGAAATATATGCCAAGTCTAGTCTTATGTATTTTTGTGTATTCCAACGTCTTTTGACTACGTTTTCCATGACTCCTATTCTCCTTTCATTTGAACTAAGAACGCAATATGAATGCAGCTGCACAGTGATAAAAGGGATCTGGCCCACTCAGGAGCCAAATTTGTCCGAATACCTCCAATGTATTACTTATTTTTTCCCCAGTTTCTTCGTACAGAAGAATGACTTCAGAAACTTTGAAGGGAGCTCGTTACATTGGAAACTGAAAGACCTAGGACCCTTTAAGAGACAAAAGAGATTGGTGGGTATCCAGCTCCTTCCCGTACCCTTTTTGCTATTCACCTTCTCCTGTAACCCACTTAAAAATTTGGACCAAAATTTTGGTGTTTGAGCTATTTTTTTTTTCAGAATAGAATGAGGGACCAATAAATATTGCTTTGAGGATGATATGAACCGAAAACCCTGAGGCAAGAGCCATACATAAAATAGATTGTCAATTGTTTAAACCTATGTTTTATAATGAAAAATGAAGGTTTGTTTGATGTCGGGTGGTTGACTGACTCAAAACTTTCACAGGTTCCTCTCTGGGCCATAAGTGTCAACTGTTTTGTCGTGGAGAGGGGTATAGCGTATGGGGCCTGGAAATTGGCCAAATTTTTGGCCCTGATCATTTGGAAACTTCGAGCCATAGATTCTTGAGTCAGGGCGTACTTAATGTAAAAAAAAAATTGGAACAGGTACCCCTCCCCCCAAAAAAACGGTCGCCAAAAAAGGGCCGGAAAATAGTTTCTCTTGATCGGCTCATAACTTATATTCTTATGTCCTTGGACTAAGGAGATCGTATCGTCGAAGGAAAAATAGAAAAAGTTTTGGGTTTCATTTATTCTTTAATAGTAATTTCTCGTCATTTTGAGTTTGAATTTTAACTGGTATTAGTAGTAATGCATCTATATATTTCACAACTACATGAATATACAGTGTATTTTCACGACTACAAGCCTGAGGCATGAATATACACTTCAGTTTGACGTGCCCATTGCAAAAAGCGAGCAAACTTTTACCTATAAAGTGGTCAAACAGGTTTTGAGAGTATAATTGAGATTGTATAAGACAAGCAGACTGGTTATTGCTATATATTTCAGGGATACATGGAATTGCACAAGAATATACACTACAGTTTCACGTGCACATTACAAAAAGCGACCAAACCTTTTATACCTATAAAGTGAACAAACATGTTTTGAGAGTATAATTCCTTGTGTATTTGATATCAATAGCAATAACCAGTCTGGTTGCGTTATCTGTTGCCATTCATGGAGTTTGTATTTTTTTTTATCCATTAAGGTAAACCATCAAAGTATTTAGTTTTGTACGGTTCAGTCACTTTGTGTGATTTTGACTTAAAGCTTCAATTGCTATGAGGTATGTCAATACGTTTTTGAATCATTTACCAAAAAAATAACTATTTTTGCAAAAAAAGGTTTAGCATTTGCGAATTGGACCCTATGAATGATATTAATTAATGTTTGAATAGTAGGAGCGTGAATGATTCTAATTGGTGATTGGATTATATGAAGATGGAGAAAAAGGGTTAAAGTGATTAGCAGTTAAGGTAACCCCGAAGAGCACGTTAACTCACAGCTTATTTATTATAAATTTGGAACACTATCAATCTATGGAAATAGATTACTTTTTCGATGTGTTCTGTATAATGCACAAGTGGTGTTTGAACAGTGTTGTCAATTTAAAATGGAGTTTAACGTTATAGTATACTAAAAAGTTGATTCTAAGACAGATGTAGATGGCAAGAAAAGAATTTTAATAATGGATAGCTTTACTTCTTCGATGTGTTCCTTATAATATACAAGTGGCGTTTGAACAGTGTTGTCAGTTTAGAATAGAGTTTAACGTTATAGTATAGTAAAAAGTTGATACTAAGAGAGATGTAGATGGCAAGAAAAGAATTTTAATAATGAATAGCTTTACTTTTTTGATGTGTTCTATAAAATACACAATTGACGTTTGAACAGTGTTGTCAGTTTAAAATAGAGTTTAACGTTATAGTATACTAAAAAGTTGATACTAAGAGAGATGTAGATAGCAAGAAAAGAATTTTAATAATGGATAGCTTTACTTCTTCGATGAGTTCTGTGGAGATGGGGGGATGAACATTTTAGTTGTTCGTCATAGACAGGCAGTGCAGTATGGGAAAACGATACCTAGCTTATGGTATTAGGTTTAAAATGCTTAAACTTAACTTTTAAGCTTTTTGAACATTTTAGTTGTTCATCATAGAAAGGCAGTATAGTCAGGGAAAAGGGTACCTAGTTTAAGGTATCAGGTCGAAAATGGTAAAACTGAACTTTAAAGTTTTTTGAACATTTTAGTTGTTCATCATAGAAAGGCAGTGTAGTCTGGGGAAAGGATACCTAGTTTATGGTATCAGGTCGAAAATGGTAAAAATTAACTTTAACATTTTAGTTGTTCATCATAGAAAGGCGGTGTCGTCTGGGAAAAGGATACCTAGTTTAAGATATCAGGTCCTAAATGGTAAAATATAATTTTAAAGCTTTTTGAACATTTTAGTTGTTCATCATAGAAAGGTAGTGTAGTCTGGGAAAAGGATACCTAGTTTAAGATATCAGGTCAAAAGGGTTTTGTATCGAAAAATAAACTATTTCTGTAAAATCTGAGCTAATAGGGGGTTTTTGACAGTACACTCTAGTTTATTGTCAGACAAACATGGAACATACTATTATATGGTTCAAATGTGAAACTTAAGTCCTTTTTTGGATCGTAAAATAAAACTATTTCCGTAAAATCTGAGCTAATAAGGGTTTTTGACCGTAAACTCTAGTTTTTTGTAAGAAAATAATGGAAAATACAATTTGGTGGCTCGTAGGTGAAACTTAAGTCCAGTTATGGATCGAAAAATAAAACAATTTCCGTAAAATCTGAGCTAATAAGGGTTTTTGACCGTAAACTCTAGTTTTTTGTAAGAAAATTATGGAAAATAAAATTCTCTGTCTTAGGTGAAACTTAAGTCCAGTTTTAGATCGAAAAATAAACTATTTCTGTAAAATCTAAGCTAATAAGGGTTTTTGACCGTAAACTATAGTTTTTTTTTGTAAGAAAATTATGGAAAATACAATTCTCTGGTTCAAATGTGAAACTTAAGTCCATTTATGGATCGAAAAATAAAACTATTCCCGTAAAATCTGAGCTAATAAGGGTTTTTGACCATAAACTAGAGTTTTTTGTAAGAAAATTATGAAAAACACAATTCTCTGGTTCAAATGTGAAATTTAAGTCCATTTTTGGATCGAAAAATAAAACTATTTCCGTAAAATATGAGCTAATAAGGGTTTTTGACCTTAAACTATAGTTTTTGTAAGAAAATTATGGAAAATACCATTCGTTGGCTCATAGGTGTAAGTTAAGTCCAGTTTTGGATCAAAAAATAAACTATTTCTGTAAAATCTGAGCTAATAAGGGTTTTTGACTTATGGAAAATACAATTCTCTGGTTCAAATGTGAAACTTAAGTCCATTTTTGGATCGAAAAATAAAACTATTTCCGTAAAATCTGAGCTAATAAGGGCTTTTGACCGTAAGCTCTAGTTTTTTGTAAGAATATTATGGAAAATACAATTCGTTGGCTCATAGGTGAAACTGAAGCCCAGTCATGGATCGAAAAATAAACTATTTCTGTAAAATCTGAGCTAATAAGGGTTTTTGACCGTAAACTCTACTTTTTCGTAAGAAAATTACGGAAAATACAATTCTCTGCTTCAAATGTGAAACTTAAGTCCATTTTTGGATCGAAAAATGAAACTATTTCCGTAAAATCTGAGCTAATAATGGTTTTTTGACCGTAAACTCTAGTTTTTTGTAAGAAAATTATGGAAAATACAATTATCTGGTTCAAATATGAAACTTAAGTCCGTTTTTGGATCGAAAAATAAAACTATTTCCGTAAAATCTGAGCTAATAAGGATTTTACCGTAAAATCTAGTTTTTTGTAAGAAAATTATGGAAAATACAATTCTCTGCTTCAAATATGAAACTTAAGTCCATTTTTGGATCGAAAAATAAAACTATTTCCGTGAAATCTGAGCTAATAAGCATTTTTGACCGTAAAATCAAGTTTTTTGTAAGAAAATTATGGAAAATACAATTCTCTGCTTCAAATGAGAAACTTAATTCCATTTTTGGATCGAAAAATAAACTATTTCTGTAAAATCTAAGCTAATAAGGGTTTTTTACAGTAAACTCTATTTTTTTGTATAAAATTATGGAAAATAAAATTCGTTGGCTCATAGAACTTAAGTCCAGTTTTGGATCGAAAAATAAAACTATTTCCGAAAAATCTGAGGTAATAAGGGTTTTTTGACCGTAAGCTCTAGTTTTTTGTAAGAACATTATGGAAAATACAATTCGTTGGCTCATAGGTGAAACTTAAGTCCAGTTATGGATCGAAAAATAAACTATTTCTGTAAAATCTGAGCTAATAAGGGTTTTTGACCGTAAACTCTATTTTTTTGTAAGAAAATTATGGAAAATACAATTCGCTGGGTCATAGGTGAAACTTAAGTCCAGTTTTAGATCGAAAAATAAACTATTTCTGTAAAATCTGAGCTAATAAGGGTTTTTGACCGTAAACTCTAGTTTTTTTTTGCAAGAAAATTATGGAAAATACAATTCTCTGGTTCAAATGTGAAACTTAAGTCCATTTTTGGATCGAAAAATAAAACTATTACCGTAAAATCTGAGCTAATAAGGGTTTTTGACCATAAACTAGAGTTTTTTGTAAGAAAATTATGAAAAACACAATTATCTGGTTCAAATGTGAAATTTAAGTCCATTTTTGGATCGAAAAATAAAACTATTTCCGTAAAATATGAGCTAATAAGGGTTTTTGACCGTAAACTATAGTTTTTGTAAGAAAATTATGGAAAATACCATTCGTTGGCTCATAGGTGTAAGTTAAGTCCAGTTTTGGATCAAAAAATAAACTATTTCTGTAAAATCTGAGCTAATAAGGGTTTTTCACTTATGGAAAATACAATTCTGTGGTTCAAATGTGAAACTTAAGTCCATTTTTGGATCGAAAAATAAAACTCTTTCCGTAAAATCTGAGCTAGTACGTGTTTTTGACAATAAATACTAGTTTTTTGTAAGACCACTCTGGAGATAGCACTTTTAGGGCTCTTTGATGAAACTGAAATCCTATTTTGGAATGAAGAGTAAACTATTTACCTTGACATTGAGATTATATGGAGCCATGGTAGTAAACTCTTGTTTCTTGTAAGACAACCAGAGACGCTACAATTCCTTCATTCAAACTTGAAACTTAAGTCCAATTTTGGATCGAAGAAAAAAACTATTTCCGTAAAATCTAAGCTAATAAGGGTTTTTGACCGTAAACTATAGTTTTTTGTAAGAAAATTATGGGAAATACAATTCTCTGGTTCAAATGTGAAACTTAAGTTTATTTTTGGATCGAAAATAAAACTATTTCCGTAAAATCTGAGCTAATATGGGTTTTTGACCGTAAACTACAGGTTTTTTTGAGCATAATGAATTAAAACACAAGTTTTTTGCTCATAGCTCAAACGGAATTCCTTATTTGGATCGAAAAATAAACTATTTTCCTAAAAGCTGGGCTAATAAGGGTTTTTGACCATAAACTCTAGTACTTTTCAAAGAAATCATGATAAATACAATTTTTCTCTTCAAATGTTAAACCCAAGTCCCGTTTTGTATCGAAAAATGAGACTATTGCTGTAAAATCTGAGCTAATAATGGTTTTTTGACCGTAAACTCTAGTTTTTTGTAAGAAAATTATGGAAAATACAATTATCTGGTTCAAATATGAAACTTAAGTCCGTTTTTGGATCGAAAAATAAAACTATTTCCGTAAAATCTGAGCTAATAAGGATTTTACCGTAAAATCTAGTTTTTTGTAAGAAAATTATGGAAAATACAATTCTCTGCTTCAAATATGAAACTTAAGTCCATTTTTGGATCGAAAAATAAAACTATTTCCGTGAAATCTGAGCTAATAAGGATTTTTGACCGTAAAATCCAGTTTTTTGTAAGAAAATTATGGAAAATACAATTCTCTGCTTCAAATGTGAAACTTAAGTCCATTTTTGGATCGAAAAATAAAACTATTTCTGTAAAATCTGAGCTAATAAGGGTTTTTTACCGTAAACTCTAGTTTTTTGTAATAAAATTATGGAAAATAAAATTCGTTGGCTCATAGAACTTAAGTCTATTTTTGGATCGAAAAATAAAACTATTTCCGTAAAATCTGAGCTAATAAGGGTTTTTAACCATAAACTCTTGTTTTTTTGTAAGAAAATTATGGAATATTCGTGGCGGTAGTTCAAAGGAGAAGCCAAAGTCATGTTATGGATCTAAAAATAAACTATTTCCTTAGCCTCTAAGATAATAAGAATTTTTTACAGTTCACTAAAGTTTATTGTAAATGAATTATTGAAAATACAAATTCATGGTTCATTTGTGAAACTTAAGTCCATTTTTGGATCGAAAAATAAAACTATTTCCGTAAAATCTGAGCTAATAAGGGTTTTTGACCGTAAACTATAGTTTTTTGTAAGAAAATTATGGGAGATACAATTCTCTGGTTCAAATGTGAAACTTAAGTTCATTTTTGGATCGAAAATAAAACTAGTTCCGTAAAATCTGAGCTAATAAGGGTTTTTGACCGTAAACTACAGTTTTTTTTTGTAAGAAAATTATGGAAAATATAATTCTCTGGTTCAAATGTGAAACTTAAGTCCATTTATGGATCGAAAAATAAAACTATTCCCGTAAAATCTGAGCTAATAAGGGTTTTTGACCATAAACTAGAGTTTTTTGTAAGAAAATTATGAAAAACACAATTCTCTGGTTCAAATGTGAAATTTAAGTCCATTTTTGGATCGAAAAATAAAACTATTTCCGTAAAATATGAGCTAATAAGGGTTTTTGACCGTAAACTATAGTTTTTGTAAGAAAATTATGGAAAATACAATTCGTTGGCTCATAGGTGAAACTTAAGTCCAGTTTTTGATCGAAAAATAAACTATTTCTGTAAAATCTGAGCTAATAAGGGTTTCTGACTTATGGAAAATACAATTCTCTGGTTCAAATGTGAAACTTAAGTCCATTTTTGGATCGAAAAATAGAACTATTTCCGTAAAATCTGAGCTAATAAGGGTTTTAGACCGTAAACTCTAGTTTATTGTAATAAAATTATGGAAAATACAATTTTTTGGCTCATAGTTGAAACGGAAGTCCTTTTATGTATCAAAAAATAAAACTATTTCCCTAATAGCTGAGGTAATAAGGGTTTTTGACTGTAAACTCTAGTTTTTTGTAAGAAAATTACGGTAAATGCAATTTTTCGCTTCAAATGTGAAACCCAAGTCCAGTTTTGGATCGAAAAATGAGACTGTTTCCGTAAAATCTGAGCTAATAAGGGTTTTTTGACCGTAAACTCTAGTTTTTTGTAAGAAAATTATGGAAAATACAATTATCTGGTTCAAATATGAAACTTAAGTCCGTTTTTGGATCGAAAAATAAAACTATTTCCGTAAAATCTGAGCTAATAAGGATTTTACCGTAAAATCTAGTTTTTTGTAAGAAAATTATGGAAAATACAATTCTCTGCTTCAAATATGAAAATTAAGTCCATTTTTGGATCGAAAAATAAAACTATTTCAGTGAAATCTGAGCTAATAAGCATTTTTGACCGTAAAATCCAGTTTTTTGTAAGAAAATTATGGAAAATACAATTCTCTGGTTCAAATGTGAAACTTAAGTCCATTTTTGGATCGAAAAATAAAACTATTTCCGTAAAAATCTGAGCTAATAAGGGTTTTTTACCGTAAACTCTAGTTTATTGTAATAAAATTATGGAAAATAAAATTCGTTGGCTCTTAGGCGAAACTGAAGTCCAAATATGGATCGAAAAAAAAAACTATTTCCGTAAAATATGAGCTAACAAGGGTTTTTGAGCGTAAACTATAGTTTTTTGTAATAAAATTCCGGAAAACACAATTTTTTTGTTCATCGCAGAAACTACATTTCATTTATGAATCTAAAAATAAACTATTTCTGGAGAACCTTGTCTTAAAAGTGTTATAGACCATAAACTCTTTGTTTTTTGAATTAAAATAATTGAAAATACAATTCTTTGGGTCATAGGTGAAACTTAAGTCCAGTTTTAGATCGAAAAATAAACTATTTCTGTAAAATCTGAGCTAATAAGGGTTTTTGACCGTAAACTCTAGTTTTTTTTTTGCAAGCAAATTATGGAAAAGACAATTCTCTGGTTCAAATGTGAAACTTAAGTCCATTTATGGATCGAAAAATAAAACTATTCCCGTAAAATCTGAGCTAATAAGGGTTTTTGACCATAAACTAGAGTTTTTTGTAAGAAAATTATGAAAAACACAATTATCTGGTTCAAATGTGAAATTTAAGTCCATTTTTGGATCGAAAAATAAAACTATTTCCGTAAAATATGAGCTAATAAGGGTTTTTGACCGTAAACTATAGTTTTTGTAAGAAAATTATGGAAAATACAATTCGTTGGCTCATAGGTGAAACTTAAGTCCAGTTTTGGATCGAAAAATAAACTATTTCTGTAAAATCTGAGCTAACAAGGGTTTTCCACTTATGGAAAATACAATTCTTTGATTCAAATGTGAAACTAAGGTCTATTTTGGATCTAAAAATAAAACTATTTTCGTAAAATCTGATCAAATAATGGTTTTCTACTGTAAGCTCTATCCTCTTGTAGGACAATTCTAGAGAACACAATTTTTTGGTTCATATGTGAAACTTAAGTCAAGTTTTGGATCGAAAAATAAGCTATTTCTCTAAAATATTGGCTAATAAGTGTTTTTGACCATAAACTCAAGTTTTTTGTAAGAGAATTATGGAAAATACAATTCTCTGGTTCAAATTTGAAACTTAAGTACATTTTTGGATCGAAAAATAAAACTATTTCCGTAAAATCTAAGCTAATAAGGGTTTTTGACCGTAAACTATAGTTTTTTGTAAGAAAATTATGGGAAATACAATTCTCTGGTTCAAATGTGAAACTTAAGTTTATTTTTGGATCGAAAATAAAACTATTTCCGTAAAATCTGAGCTAATAAGGGTTTTTGACCGTAAACTACAGTTTTTTTGCAAGAAAATTATGGAAAATACAATTCGTTGGTTCATAGGGGAAACGTAAGTCCATTTATGGATGAAAAAATAAACTATTTCCCTAAATTCTGAGCTAATAAGGGTTTTTGACCGTAAACTCTAGTTTTTTGTAAGAAAATTATGGTAAATGTAATTTTTCGCTTCAAATGTGAAACCTAAGTCCAGTTTTGGATCGAAAAATGAAACTATTTCCGTAAAATCTGAGCTAATAATGGTTTTTTGACCGTAAACTCTAGTTTTTTGTAAGAAAATTATGGAAAATACAATTATCTGGTTCAAATATGAAACTTAAGTCCGTTTTTGGATCGAAAAATAAAACTATTTCCGTAAAATCTGAGCTAATAAGGATTTTACCGTAAAATCTAGTTTTTTGTAAGAAAATTATGGAAAATACAATTCTCTGCTTCAAATATGAAACTTAAGTCCAATTTTGGATCGAAAAATAAAACTATTTCCGTGAAATCTGAGCTAATAAGCATTTTTGACCGTAAAATCCAGTTTTTTGTAAGAAAATTATGGAAAATACAATTTTCTGCTTCAAATGTGAAACTTAAGTCCATTTTTGGATCGAAAAATAAAACTATTTCCATAAAAATCTAAGCTAATAAGGGTTTTTGACAGTAAACTCTAGTTTATTGTATAAAATTATGGAAAATAAAATTCGTTGGCTCATAGAACTTAAGTCCACTTTTTGATCGAAAAATTTAGATATGGCTGGTGAATCTGATCCTAGAATGGCTTTCTACCATGAACTCTAGTTTTTTTGTAATAAATTTAGGTACAATTCGAATCGGTGGCTCAAAGAGTAAGGTAGGGGCCATTTTTGGATCGAAAAATAAACTATTTACGTAAACAATGTCCTACATATGATTTTTTACCGTTAACTCAAGCCTTTTGTAATAAAATCATTAAAAATATAATTCTTTTGTTCAAATGTGAAACTTAAGTCCATTTTTGGATCGAAAAATAAAACTATTCCCGTAAAATCTGAGCTAATTAGGGTTTTTGACCGTAAACTCTAGTTTTTTGTAAGAAAATTATGGGAAATACAATTATCTGGTTCAAATGTGAAACTTAAGTTCATTTTTGGATCGAAAATAAAACTAGTTCCGTAAAATCTGAGCTAATAAGGGTTTTTGACCGTAAACTACAGTTTTTCTGTAAGAAAATTATGGAAAATACAATTCGTTGGCTCATAGGTGAAACTTAAGTCCATTTTTGGATCGAAAAATAAACTATTTCTCTAAAATATTAGCTAATAAGGGTTTTTGACCGTAAACTCTAGTTTATTGTAAGAAAATTATGGAAAATACAATACTCTGCTTCAAATGTGAAACTTAAGTCCATTTTTGGATCGAAAAATTAAACTTTTTCCGTAAAATCTGAGCTAATAATGGTTTTTTGACCGTAAACTCTAGTTTTTTGTAAGAAAATTATGGAAAATACAATTATCTGGTTCAAATATGAAACTTAAGTCCGTTTTTGGATCGAAAAATAAAACTATTTCCGTAAAATCTGAGCTAATAAGGATTTTGGACCGTAAACTCTAGTTTTTTGTAAGAAAATTATGGAAAATACAATTCTCTGCTTCAAATGTGAAACTTAAGTCCATTTTTGGATCGAAAAATAAAACTATTTCCGTAAAATCTGAGCTAATAAGGATTTTTCACCGTAAACTCTAGTTTTGTGTAAGAAAATTATGGAAAATACAATTCTCTGGTTCAAATGCAAAACTTAAGTCTGTTTTTGGATTGAAAAATTAAACTATTACTTAAAAATCTGTACTAATAAGGGTTTTTGATCGTAATCTAAATTTTTTTGTAATAAAATTATGGAAAATACATGGCTTTATATTATTTTCGAAACGTAAGTCCATATATTGCTCGAAAAATAAACTATTTTCGTAAAACATTAGCTGATGAGGGTTATTGAACGAAGAATCTAGATCTACGTATAAAATTAAGGAAATAAAATGTATGTGGTTAAACTGTGAAACTGAAGTCCATTTTTGGATCGAAAAATAAAACTATTTCCGTAAAATCTGAGCTAATAAGGGTTTTTGACCGTAAACTCTAGTTTTTTGTAAAAAATTATGGAAAGTACAATTCTCTAGTTCAAATGTGAAACTTAAGTCCAGTTTTGAATACTCATAATGATGAGGACTGATGGTTCTAATTCAATATTTTTTTTCATAAAAACAAACTATTTTTTTTTAAACTTCGAAATTATTCAACTTTATTTATTTTTTTATTTATTTATTTTTTTGTATATATCTTAAAATGACAAAATATGCTTACGGCTCTAGCAATTTTACTCTATGATTGCTCAGAGACATGATGTGGCTTTCCCACTGGTATTCTATGTCCGGTTATCGACATTGCATAGTCTATTGCATGTATTAAATCAGTATTTTTTACGCAGTGGAACGATAAACACATAAGTCATATCTTTAAAAAAAATGAAGATGGAGTATTTTAATAAAGTGTATTCACATGACAATGTTATTGTAGCATTGAATGCCGACAAGGAGAAGTATTTAAACAGTGAAACAAGTACAATTGGTAGCACTATTGGAAATGTATGCATGCATTGTCATGACAGTAAGGAATTAAATTTCTTTGGAGTACCGAAAAAATTCAACTCTTATGTTGGTGGATATGTGAGATTGAGATCTCCAGAGATGATTGCACTCAAAGAGAATGCCAACATAAAAACAATCGTTGATAATAGAGGACAACTCCTTGCTGCTGTTGCAGGTAACACATTACCTACTGATACATCCAATCGTCAGCTTTTGGGTATTAGCAGTCAATGGAAGGTAGAAAAAAGAAAGGCCTACTCTTCTACTAATGTCGTAAACCACATCATGTCTACATGCCGAAAATGTTTCCTGTGTTAGAATTATGTGATAATAGACTGTAAAATTACCAGAAAAATAAGAAGGGCATTGGCAGGAAATATCACTATGGAATATAAACATGAATCGATGAAAAACAAAGCACCACCAAACATTACTGCCATTGATCAAACAGTCAAAGAACCAAATAATACCAAAGACGAAAAGCATATTGAGCCTGTTGATGACACACCAGTAAGAATTGTGTATGTCTCAAAATGGAATAATGATTATTCTACTGATTATGAACTAAGAGAGGACAATAGCTACAATATCAAGAGAGAACATGGTGAACTATTTCACCGAACAGATTCAAAATGTCCAAAGTTGATCATTTATATTACTAATGTATCATAATATTTTTTTGTATTAATATTCTACATAGCTTTATTTCATTAAAAATATATTATGCATTACATTGTTATTTGTTCATTATTTTTAGAGTAAGCTAGCATATAAACGTTTAGAATGTCTATTAAAACATCGGAGATGTAAGAAAAGGAATTTACATACATCTATTGTCAGACATATTGGATAACACTGACAAAATCTAGGTATCAGAATTAATAAATTATTTATCAACATCCATTGTTGTATATGTAATTATGTCATTATGAAAAAATTGTAAGTAATTAAGTAAGTAAGTAACAAACTCTTTCTTGAATTCACATCTTGGATACACAATACAGAAATTTAATTCAGGAAATTATGAAAAAAAAAATTGAACAAATTCTTTATTAACATTTATTATCGATTGGAGTCGCTTCTTAGACAGACAATAAAGCAATTTCACAAAATATAAGCATAAGAGTGATTAAATTCTATATCAACATCCATTTCTTGGATACTTAGGAAAAAGTTGACAAAATCTAAGTGTTAGAGTGAATAAATTTTTGTTATCAACATCTTTTGTCAGATACATCGGATAAAATTGACAGAATCTAAGTGTCAGACTGAATAAATTTTTTTTATCAACATCCCTTGTCAGATACATCAAATAAAATTGACAAAATCTAAATTTCAGAATGAATGAATGCTTTAACAACAACCTTTGTCGGATATGTTGGATAAAATTGACAGAATCTAAGTATCAGAATTTTTCAATTCTATATCAACATCCCTTTCTCGGATATATGGAATAAAATCGACAAAATCTAAGTATCAGAATCAATAAATTCATTATCAACATCCTTTGTTGGATATGTCGGATAAAACTGACAGAATCTAACTATCAGAGTAATTAAATTCCAAATGAACATCTCTTTCTCGGATACATGGGATAAGATTGACAAAATATAAGTATCAGAGTGATTAAATTCTATATCACAATTCCTTTCTCAGATACATGGGATAAAATTGACACAATCTAAGTATTAGAGTGAATAAATGCTTTATCAATATCCTTTAAATGCATTATCAACATCAAATTTCAGATACATCGAATAAAATTGACAAAATCTAATTACCAGAAAGAATAAATTCGTTTTCAAAGTTTTTATCGGATACATCAGATAACAGTCATAAAATTCAAGTTCTATTCATTTTGACTTCATGCGTCCTTACGTTGAATTTAGGTTAGACCGCTTATAGATGACACTACACCCGCTCAGACACACAGTCATAGTGAGAGAGATATTCAAAATATTGAGTTAATTTAAGTTCACTTAGAGTGGCCAGACATGCATTGGAATAAGCAAAGCGGGCCCCGCAGCGCTCCCCGGCCAGCGGTGCGTCCCGGCGGTCGACATGGGGGGATTTTCCGGCGAGTATGGTTAGGTTAGGATAGATTAAGTTAGGTTGGATTAGGTTAGGTTAGGTTAGCCTAAGTACGCGTGCGTACGTACGCTAACATCACCAAATTTAACCTAACCTAACCTAACCTAACATAATCTAGCCTAACCTAACCATACTCGCCGGAAAATCCCCCCAGGTCGACCACCGGGAAGCGCCGCTGGCCGGGAAGCGCCACGGGGCCAGCTTTACTTATTCCAATGCATGTCTGGCCCCTCTAAGTGAACTTAAATTAACTCAACTTTTTGAATATCTCTCTCACTTTGACTGTGTGTCTGAGAAGGTAAAGCGTCATCTATAACCGGTCTAACCTAAATTCAACATAAGGACGCATGAAGTCAAAATGAATAGAACTTGGATTTTATGAGAATTTTATTTTCCATAATTTTTTGTACAAAAAACTAGAGTTTACGGTCAAAAACCCTTATTAGCTCAGATTTTACGGAAATAGTTTTATTTTTCGATCCAAAACTGGACTTAAGTTTCAAATTAGAACTAGAGAATTGTATTTTCCATAATTTTCTTACAAAAAACTAGAGTTTACGGTCAAAAACCCCTATTAGCTCAGATTTTACAGAAATAGTTTATTTTTCGATCCAAAACTGGACTTAAGTTTCACCTATGAGCCAACGAATTGTATTTTCCATAATTTTCTTACAAAAAACTAGAGTTTACGGTCAAAAACCCTGATTAGCTCAGATTTTACGGAAATAGTTTTATTTTTCGATCCAAAAAAGGACTTAAGTTTCACATTTGAACCAGAGAATTGTATTTTCCATAATTTTCTTAAATAAAACTATAGTATACGGTCAAAAACCCTTAATAGCTTAGATTTTACAGAAATAGTTTATTTTTCGATACAAAATTGGACTTAAGTTTCATCTTTGAGCCAACGAATTGTATTTTCCATAATTTTCTTACAAAAAACTAGAGTTTAAGGTAAAAAACCCTTATTAGCTCAGATTTTACGAAAATAGTTTTATTTTTCGATCCAAAAATGGACTTAAGTTTCACATTTGAACCAGATAATTATATTTTCCATAATTTTCTTACAAAAAACTAGAGTTTACGGTCAAAAAACCATTATTAGCTCAGATTTTACGGAAATAGTTTAATTTTTCGATCCAAAAATGGACTCAAGTTTCACAATTGAAGCAGAAAATTGTATTTTCAATAATTTTCTTACAAAAAACTAGAGTTTAGGGTCAAAAACCCTTATTAGCTCAGATTTTACAGGAATAGTTTATTTTTCAATCGAAAAATGGACTTAAATTTTACCAATGAACCAACAAATTGTAATTTCCATGATTTTCTTACAGAAGTCTAGAGTTTACGGTCAAAAACCCTTATTAGCTCAGATTTCACAGAGATAGTTTAATTTTTCGATCCAAAAATGGACTTAACTTTCACATTTGAACCAGAGAATTGTATTTCCCATAATTTTCTTACAAAAAACTATAGTTTACGGTCAAAAACCCTTATTAGCTTAGATTTTACGGAAATAGTTTTATTTTTCGATCCAAAAATGGACTAAAGTTTCACATTTGAACCAGAGAATTGTATTTTCCATAATTTTCTTACAAAAAACTAGAGTTTACGGTCAAAAATCCTTATTAGCTCAGATTTTATAGAAATAGTTTATTTTTTGATCCAGAACTGGACTTAAGTTTCAATTATGAGCCCACAAATGGTATTTTCCATAATTTCCATACAAAAAACTAGAGTTTACGGTCAAAAACCCTTATTAGCTCAGATTTTACGGAAAAAGTCTATTTATCGATCCAAAAATGGACTTAAGTTTCACATTTGAACCAGAGAATTGTATTTTCCATAAGTCGGAAACCCTTATTAGCTCAGATTTTACGGAAATTGTTTATTTTTCGATCCAAAAATGGACTTAAGTTTCACATTTGAACCAACGAATTGTATTTTCCATAATTTTCTTACAAAAACTATAGTTTACGGTCAAAACCCTTATTAGCTCAGATTTTACGGAAATAGTTTAATTTTTCGATCCAAAAATGGACTCAAGTTTCACATTTGAACCAAAGAATTGTATTTTCCATAATTTTCTTACAAAAAACTATAGTTTACGGTCAAAAACCTTATTAGCTCAAATTTCACGGGAATTGTTTTATTTTTCGATCCATAAATGGACTTAAGTATCATATTTGAATTAGAGAATTGTATTTTCCATAATTTTCTTACAAAAAAACTAGAGTTTACAATCAAAAACCATTATTAGCTCAGATTTTACAGAAATAGTTTATTTTTCGATCCAAAAATGGACTTAAGTTTCACCTATGAGCCAAAGAATTGTATTTTCCATAATTTTCTTACAAAAAACTAGAATTTACGGTCAAAAACCCTTATTAGCTCAGATTTTACGGAAACAGTTTTATTTTTCGATCCAAAAATGGACATAAGTATCACATTTGAACCATAGAATTGTATTTTCCATAAACCCTTTCGACCTGATATCTTAAACTAGGTATCCTTTTCCCAGACTACACTGCCTTTCTATGATGAACAACTAAAATGTTCAAAAAACCTTTAAAGTTAAGTTTTACCATTTTCGACCTGATACCTTAAACTAGGTATCCTTTTCCCAGACTACACTGCCTTTCTAAGATGAACAACTAAAATGTTAAAAAGACTTTCAAGTTAAGTTTTACCTTTTTTGACCTGATGCCTTAAACTAGATATCCTTTCCCCAGACTACATTCCCTTTCTAAGATGAACAACTTAAATGTTAAAAAAACCTACAAGTTAAGGTATACCATTTTTGACATGATATCTGAAACTAGGTATCCTTTTCCCAGACTACACTGCCTTTCTATGATGAACAACTAAAATGTTCAAAAAAACTTTAAAGTTAAGTTTTACCATTGTTTACGTGAAACCTTAAAATAGGTATCCTTTTCCCAGACTACACTGCTTTTCTATGATGAACAACTAAAATATTCAAAAAACTTCAAAGTTAAGTATTACCATTTTCGACCCGATAACTTAAACTAGGTATCCTTTTCCCAGACTACACTGCCTTTCTATGATGAAAAACTAAAATTTAAAAAAAACTTTAAAGTTAAGTTTTACTATTTTCGACCTGAAACCTTAAAATAGGTATCCTTTTCCCAGATTACACTAAGTTTCTATGATGAACAACTAAAATGTTCAAAAAACTTTAAAATTAAGTTTTACCATTTTCGACCTGATGCCTTAAACTAGGTATCCTTTTCCCAGACTACACTGCCTTTCTATGATGAACAACTAAAATATTCAAAAAACTTTAAAGTTAAGTTTTACCATTTTCGACCTGATACCTTAAACTAGGTATCCTTTTCCCAGACTACAGTGCCTTTCTATGATGAGCAACTAAAATGTTCAAAAACTTTAAAGTTAAGTTTTACCATTTTCGACCTGATACCTTAAACTAGGTATCCTTTTCCCAGACTAAACTGCCTTTCTATGATGAACAACTAAAATGTTCAAAAAACTTAAAAGTTAAGTTTTAGCATCTTCAACCTGATACCTTAAGCTAGGTATCCTTTTCCCATGCTGCACTGTCTTTCTAAGATGAACAACTAAAATGTTCAATGCTCCATCTCAACAGAATACATCAATAAAGTAAAGTTACCTATTAATAAGATTATTTTCTTGCTATCTATATCTCTATTAGTATCAACCTTTTAGTCTAGTATAACGTTAGACTTTATTTTAAGCTGACAACAATGTTCGAACGCCCTTTGTGTATAATACAGAACGGATCGAAGAAGTAATACTATCCATTATTAAAATTATATTCTTGCCATCTGTATCTCTCTGAGTATTTACTTTTTAGTAAACTACAAAGTCAAACTCTATTCTAAATTTACTACAGTGTTCGAACTTCAATTATATATTATACAGAACACATAAAAGAAGTAAAGCTATCCATTATTAAATTTTTTTTTCTTGCCATCTACATCTCTCTTAGTATCAACTTTTTAGTATACTATAACGTAAAACTCTATTTTAAATTGACAACACTGTTCAAACACCACTTGTTTATTATACAGAATACATCGAAGAGGTAAGTCTGGGTCGGATTTTAAGATAATTTTATCATTTTTAACCGTTTCCATAGATTGCTAGTGTTCCAAATTCATAATAAATATGCTGAGTTAACATACTCTTCGGGATTTCATTAACTGATAATCAGTTTAACCCTTTTTCTCTATCTTCATATAATCAAATCACTAATTAGAATCATTGGTGCTCCGACTATTCAAAAATTAATTAATATCATTCATAGGGTCCAATTTGCAAATGCTAAACCTTTTTTTTGCAAATAGAATTATTTTTTTGGTAAATGATTCAACAGCATATTGACATGCCTCATAGCAATTGAAGTTTTAAGTCAAAATCACACAAAGTGATTGGACCACACAAAATTAAATACTTTGATGGTTTATCTTAATGGATAAAAAAAAATACAAACTCCATGAATGGCAACAGAAAACGCAACCAGACTGGTTATTGCTATTGATATCAATTACACAAGGAATTATACTCTCTAAACGTGTTTGTTCACTTTATAGGTATAAAAGGTTTGATCGCTTTTTACAATGTGCACGTGAAACTGTAGTGCATATTCTTGTGCAATTCCATGTATCCCTGAAATATATAGCAATAACCAGTATGCTTGTCTTATACAATCTCAATTATACTCTCAAAACCTGTTTGACCCCTTTATAGGTAATGGTTTGCTCGCTTTTAACAATGTGCACGTCAAACTGAAGTGTATATTCATGCCTCAGGCTTGTGGTCGTGAAATTACACTGTATATTCATGTAGTCGTGAAACATATAGATGCATTACTACTGGTATTTGCATCTACTGATCTTAAGTTTAAAATAGCCTTTACTTTTCTTTGATAAACTTCCTTTTCGGAAAGTTTTTTTTTTAAATTAATTTTTATTCGTTTTTAATTGCAAAAAGTTTCAAGTTTTTAAAAATACCTTACTTTAAAATAAAACTTTTTTTTCAAATCAAATGTTCAACAAAGTATCAGAATTAGCATCAAAGTAACAATATCAAATTAAAAAAAGAGTTTGTGTCCACCTCGGAGTTGTTATTATCTGATGTTTGAACTATTTTTAACAAAGTGACTATCTCAAAACTTTTATCCGATGGGTTTTGGGGAAAAAAGGGCGTGGGGTAGCGGGGGGGGGGGGGGCTAATTGCCTTGCGATCTTTTTTGACTCTTTAGAAGTGAACTAGAACTCTCTATTTTCAATCAAATGAGCCCTCTCTGAAGTTTATACGATAATTCCTTCTATAGGAACCATACATACACCCAGGGAATTTTACAACGCCTTTCCCCGGGCCCTGGGGAGTTATGTCGACTTCGAAGTCTTAATATCCGATGTTTGAAACTATTTTTAACAACATGGCTGCCTCAAGATTTTTATCGGATGGGTTTGGGGAAGAAAAAAAAGTGGAGGGGGAGGGGCTAGTTGTCCTCCGATCTCTTTTAACTCTGAGAAAGTGAACTAGAACTTTCAATTTCAAATCAAACGAGCCCTCTCTGATGTTTATACGAGCATTCCTTTCACAAGAACCATATACGGCCCCAAGACATAACTTATAACACCTGCCCCCCGGGCCCCTAGGGGTAGTGTCAACACCGGAGTTTTTGTTATCAGTAGAATAGTAGGTACCATTTTGCTTGAAGCTATAGGAATTACCATGCTATTTGCTTGAAGCTCTACACCTTTTCAAAGAGTGAGTACCCCCTCACATGGCCTTCCATTTCTACGGGACGTATAGGAATTACCATGCTAATTGCTTGAAGCTCTACACCTTTTCAAAGAGAGTGAGTATCGTCTTACACCTATGTTCCCTTGGTACCTTTCCAAGCAAAGTGATCAAAAACACGTCCTTAGCAACTTCGTTCATCATAACATGTTTTTTTTTTTTTTTGAAGCATCATAACAGTTTATACAGCCAAATCGTATTCAAAATATTTTCTTGGAAAGAAATTTAAGTTTTGTATTAATTTTTGGTATCTATGGATATTCATTGAGTTATATAATTAAGGAAGTTGCTAATTAAAGAATAGTAGGCTAAACTCAGAATTGATTGATTGACATATACTGTTAAAAGCTAAATCTATTTGCAAAAAAGGATATAACGTTCGTGAATTTAACTGTATGAACGATCTTATTTGAATAATAGGGAAAAAACAGAGCTATTTGAATAATAGGGAAAAAAACATAGCTAGATAACATTTGCGAATTGGATCATATGAAGATGGAGAAAAAGGGTTAAACTGATTAGCAGTTAAGGTAACCTCGAAGGGCGAACAATTAACCTGAGTTACTGTTAAAGCCCTTCGGGCTTGTTAACTCAGGTAATTTGTTATAAATTTGAAACAGCATCAATCTATGAAAATAGCTAACGATGATAGAATGACATTGTGAGTTGACCTAGCTTTACCTCTCCGATGTGGTCTGTATAATACACAAGTGGTGTTTGAACAGTGATTTCAATTTAAAATAGGGTCTAACGTTATAGTATACTAAACATTTGATACTAAGAGAGATGTAGATGGCAATAGAAGATTTCTAATAATAAAATTTAGAAAAAACATTAGAAATCCATACAAATCAAGTAGTAAGGTGTATGTGAGTACAAACCATCAAGGATCATAAGCACTAACGACCCTAACCATCAGAAACCTCAACCCCAAACTTGAAGGGTGCCCCCTACCCTCCAACTTTTTGCCCCCCTCCTCCAATTTTTTTTAGTTTTTTTTATTATTTTTTTTTAACATGATATATTTTTCCAACTTTTTTTAACATCTCCAAATCATATCAGAAAAATAAAATGACCTTTTTGATTTAAATTTTAAAATATATTCTTTTGCATACCCATACTCCTATTGATGAGGACTGATGGTTCTAACTCAATATTTTTTTCATGAAAGCAAACTATTTTTTTTTAACCAAATTTTTTCTTAGACTTCGAAATTATTCAAGTTTTTTTTACATCTCTAAATCATATCAGAAAAATAGAATGACACTTTTGATTTAAACTTTAAAATATATGCTTGTGCATGCCCATACTCCTATTGATGAGGACTGATGGTTCTAATTCAATATTTTTTTTCGTAAAAAACAAAATATTTTTTTTTAACCAAATTTTTTTGGACTTCGAGATTATTCAACTTTTTTTTACATCTCCAAATCATATCAGAAAAATAGAATGAATCTTTTGATTTAAATTTTAAAATATATTCTTTTGCATACCCATACTCCTATTCATGAGGACTGATGGTTCTAATTCAATATTTTTTTCATGAAAACAAACTATTTTTTTTAACTAAATTTTTTTTGGACTTCGAAATTTTTCAACTTTTTTTTTACATCTCTAAATCATATTAGAAAAATAGAATGGCCTTTTTGATTTAAATTTCAAAATATATTCTTGTGCATACCCATACTCCTAATGATGAGGACTGATGGTTCTAATTCAATATTTTTTTCATGGAGAACAAACTATTTTTTTTTAACTTCGAAATTATTCAACTTTATTTTTTTTTATTTATTTCTTTATTTTTTTGTACGTATCTTAAAATGACAAGATATGCTTACAGCTCTAACAATTGTACTCTATGCTTGCTCAGAGACACGATATGGCTTTCTCACTGGTACTCTATGGCCGGCTACCGACACTACCTAGTCTATTGCATGTATTAAATCAGTCTTATTTACGCAGTGGAACGGTAAACACATCAGTCATATCTATAAAAAAGTGAAGATGGAACATTTTTAGAAAATGTGTTCACACGATAATCTTATTGTAGCATTAAATGTCGACAAGGAGGATTATTTGAACTATGAAACAAGTACAAGTGGTAGCACTATTGGAAATGTATGCATGCATTGTCATGACAGTAAGGAATTAAATCTCTGTCAAGTACCGAACAAATTCAACTCTTATGTTGGTGGATATGCGAGATTGAGATCTCCAGAGATGATTGTACTCAAAGAAAATGCCAACATAAAAATAATCGTTGATGATAGAGGACAACTCCTTGCTACTGTTTCAGGTAACACATTACCTACTGATACATCCTATCGTCAGCTTTCGGGTATTAGCATTCAACGGAAGATCAAAAAAAAAGGCCTACTCTTCTACTAATATCATAAACCATATCTTGTCTACGTGCCGAAACTGTTACCTGTGTAAAAATAATGTGATAATAGACAATGAAACTGCCAGAAAAATAAAAAAGGCAATGGCAGAAAATATCACTATGGAATATAAAGATGAATCGATGAAAAACAAAGCACCAGCAAACGTTACTGCCATTGATGAAACAGTCAATGAACCAAATAATACCAAAGACGAAAAGCATATTGAGCCTGTCGATGACACGTCAGTAAAGGTTGTGTATGACTCAAAATGGAATAATGATTATTCTACTGATTATGAACTAAGAGAAGACAATAGCTATAATACCAAGAGAAATCACGGTGAACTATTTTATGGAACAGATTCAAAATGTCCAAAGTTGATCATTGATTTTAATAATGTATCATAATATATTTTTGTATTGATATTCCACATAGCATTTTTTCACTAAAAATATACTATGCATTACATTGTTATGTGTTCATTATTTTTAGAGTATACTAGCATATCAAACGTTTAGAATGTCTATTAAAACATCGGAGATGTAAGAAAAGGAATTGTCATACATCTATTGTCTGACACATGGGATAGCATTTACAAAATCGTGGTACGAGATCAAATAAATTCTATATCAACATCCGTTGTTGGATATGTCATTATGAAAAAATTGTAAGTAAGCAAGTAAGTAAGTAAGTAACAAACTCTTTCTTGAATTCACCTCTTGGATACACACTACAGAAATTTTATTCAGGAAATTATGAAAAAAAATTGAACAAATTCTTTATTAACATTCATTATCGATTGAAGTCGCTCCCTGGACAGACAATATAGCAATTTCACAAAAACTAAGCATAAGAGTGATTAAATTCTATATCAACATCCATTTCTCGGATACATAGGAAAAAATTGACAAAATCTAAGTGTTAGAGTGAATAAATTTTTTTTATTAACATCTTTTGTCAGGTACATCGGATAAAATTGACAGAATCTAAGTGTCAGAGTGAATAAATTTTTTTTATCAACATCCTTTGTCAGATACATCAAATAAAATTGACAAAATCTAAATTTCAGAATGAATAAATGCTTTAACAACATCCTTTATCGGATATGTCGGATAAAATTGACAAAATTTAAGTATCAGAGTGACTAAATTCTATATCAACATCCTTTTCTCGGATACATAGGCTAAAATTGACAAATTCTAAGTGTTAGAGTGAATAATTTTTTTTATCAACATCTTTTGCCAGATACATCGGATAAAATTGACAAAATCTAAGTATCAGAAAGAATAAATTCATTATCAACATCCTTTGTCGGATATGTCGGATAAAAGTGACAAAATCTAAGTATCAGAAAGAATAAATTCATTATCAACATCCTTTGTCGGATATGCAAGATAAAATTGACAAAATCTAAGTATCAGAGTGAATAATTTTTTTATCAACATCCTTTGCCAGATACATCGAATAAAATTGATAAAATTTAAGTGTCAGAGTGAACAAGTTTTTTTTATCAATATCCTTTGTCAGATACATCGAATAAAATTGACAAAATCTAAATATCAGAATGAATCAATGCTTTCACAACAACCTTTATCGGATATTTCGGATAAAATTTACAAAATCTAAGTACCAGAGTGGTTAAATTCCATATCAACATCATTTTCTCGGATACAAGGGATAAAATTTATAAAATATAAGCATCAAAGTGAATAAATGCTATATCAACATCCTTTAAATACAATATCACCTTAATTTTTCGGATATATAGTATAAATTTTACAAAATTTAAGTATCATACTGATTAAATTATACATCAACATCCCTTTCTCGTGTGAATGGGATAAAATTTACAAAATCTAAGTATCAGAGTTAGTAATTTATTTTTTATCAACATCTTTTGTCAGTTACAACAATTATAATTAAAAAAAAATCTAAATATCAGAGTGAATAAATGCTTTTTCAGCATCCTTTGTTGGATATGTTGAATAAAATTGACAAAATCTAAATATCAGAATGAATAAATGCTTTAACAACATCCTTTGCCGGATATGTTGGATAAAATTGACGAAATCTAAGTTTCAGATTGAATAAATGCTTTATCAACATCATTTGTCGAATATGTCGGATAAAATTGACAAAATCTAAGTACCAGAGTGAATAAATTCATTATCAACATCCTTTGTCAGATATATCAGATAAAATTGACAAAATCTAAGTATCAGATTGAATGAATGCTTTATCAACATCCCTTTCTCGGATACAGGGGATAAAATCTAAATACCAGAGTGGATAAATTCATTATCAACATCCTTTGTCGGATATGTCGGATAAAATTGACAGAATCTAAGTATCATAGTGATTAAATTCCATATCAACATCCCTTTCTCGGATACTTGGGATAAAATTGACAAAATTTAAGTATCAGAGGGAATAAATGCTTTGTCAACATCCTTTAAATGCATTATCAACATCATTTGTCGGCTATATTGGATAAAATTGACAAAATCTAAGTATCAGATTGATTAAATTCTATATCAACATCCTTTGTCGGATTGGTCGGATAAAATTTACAGAATCTAAGTATCAGGGTTAATGAATTCTATATCAGCATCTCTTTCTCGGATACATGGGATAAAATTGACAAAATCTAAGTATCAGAATGAATAAAATCATTATCAACATCCTTTGTCGGATATGTCGGATAACACTGACAGAATCTAGTATGAGAGTTATTAAATTCCATATCAACATCCCTTTCTCGGATACATGGGATAAAATTGACAAAATCTAAGTATCAGAGTGAATAAATGCTGTATCAACATCCTTTAAATGCATTATCAACATCATTTGTCGGCTATATCGGATAAAATTGACAAAATCTAAGTATCAGATTGATTAAATTATGTATCAACATCCCTTTCTCGAATACATGGGATAAAATTGAGACAATCTAAGTATCAGAGTTATTAAATTCTATATCAACATCCCTTTCTCGGATACATGGGATAAAATTGACAAAATCTAAGTATCAGAGTGAATAACTACTTATAACTACTGCTGATGTATAACTACTACTAATAACTACTGCTACTTAGAACTTGAATAATCAGTTCTTGTTCAGCTCCCGTGCTGTGAACATCCATCTAAATAAATAGCATTTGTAAGTGACAAAAAGGATTATTTATTGCACAACCCAAGTATATTTCATAAGGAATGTAAGTGATTGCAATTCCTGACCTAGATTCAGTGTGAGATTATCTTTTTAGATTTTGAAATCTCATTAATTCAGTGACCTTCAAAAAAATTTCTCGGACTACAAAGCTGTAACTCCACTGTGACGTCACTGCCTGCTTGATTGGATTGAGTTTATATAAGCGACGGTTTTTGGCATTGATTTGGATTGGTTTTTTGTCTATTGAGTGTTATTAACGTAATGGCAAGTATGAAATAATTGACGACTAATATATTATTTTAAATCCAATATTGAATTTTATTTCTCGATCGATGATCGATGGTATCAAAGTAGAAACAATAATTACTAAGTCGACAAGCTTTTTCAGTCATGAAACCATTCTAAAGGCAAAGGAGGTCTTACATCAGGTGCTAGAAATTGGAACACGTTTAATTAGATGCCAAAAAGACGATGAAAATGTCCTTGACATTTGTAAGTGGTTATCTACGGCATCGAAAGAAAAACGTAAGATCCCGAAATTCGTAATTTACCCACTGTGTGAAATTCCAACAATTAGTGATACAATCGTTGCAACGTTAACCTGTCGCATGAATGAACTTTCCCGTAAAATTAAGAGTTTGTCTGAGCTAAATAAGCAATATTTAGCAGTACAGGCAACTTCTGCCTGGCCCTCTTCCGCTCAGTCGTCTTGCACCAAGGACCAATTCAATCCTCCTACCTATGCTGTTGTGTTAAAAAATTGCCCGTCAGATCTTTCATCTCCACTATTAAGGAAAGATTTTATTGATAAAATATGTCCTGAAGCTGCAAATGATATTTCAGAGGTGAAACGTTCTTCATCAGAATGGAAAATTGTCGTAAAAAGTAAACCCGCTGCCTCCTCAATTGCTGACCAGATGAAAAAGTTCCAACCTGGACTTTTAGCCTCTGTTAAATCTCCCGCCTTCATTGGTGTAATAAAAGGCGTTCCGACAGAAATGAATAAAAAAGATCTAGAGAAAATTATTCCAAAGTGTATCAAAGCTTTGCAGTGTGGCAAGTCATGCGTCTACAAGATTTATTTTGAACAACGGAGTGATCTCGATTCTTTTCTGAAAAATTCTGTGAAGCTGGGTTATGAAAAGTTAACTTTCCAGAATTTCATATTCATACCTAGACGGTGTTTCAGATGCCATCAGCAAGGACATTTTGCTGCTGATTGTAAGAACGCAGAACTGTGCTCTCGCTGTGGTTCCTCGGAGCACTCTTCCACCAGGGATAATCCATGTGTTCGGAACATGTTTTGCATTACATGTAAAGAGTTTAATCACGGCCTGTTACAGTATCAAATGCCCTGGAAACGCTCAAACCGATAAACGGGCAGCTAAGTAGATAAATGGATATTCGTTTTCTCTCTTGGAACATTAATGGTGGTCTTATAAAAAAAACTATTCTTGAAAATATACTTCATAATCATGATATTCTTTGTTTGCAGGAACATTTCTTGACCAACCACAGCCTTAGTTTACTTGACATTAGTGCCACTTTCAAAACTTTCTCGGTTCCAGCTAAACGTAGTGCTTCTAAAGGCAGAGCTTCCGGTGGTATTGCTACTTATGTAGCATCGAATCTTAATTCTAGTGTTTTCTTTTCTTGTGATAGTTTTTTAGCTGTTCGAGTAGTTGAGTGCGTAATAGTAAATGTGTATTTACCCACAGATTACAAAGATGAAGATTCGGATAGAGATTTCGCTTTGGCAGTTAGTAAACTTAGCTCTTGTCTTCGTGATGTCCTTAAACTGAAAATCCCGTGTTTGATCGTAGGTGATTTTAATTGTGATTTAAACTGCGGGTTGTCTTCAGCTTCTATCCGTGCTTCTTTACTATTAGGAATATTTGGTGATGATTTTAAAATTCAACAGAAATCCGCTCAGTTTACTTACATTTATTCTTACTCTTGCACATCTAACCTCGACCATGTTGTGTCATATAACCTTGATATACGTTGTGTTGAGGTAGTTTCCAAATTTCAAGTTTCAGACCATCTTCCTATTGCTTCTAGTTTCAAACGAGAAGCTTCTCAGATTTCAGTGTTACAGGCTTATACTATTCACCGGCACAAGTGGTATACTTCTCGCGATTGGAATACAATTGACACATCTCAGTACATTGAAATTTCAGATAGTATCCTAAACAAGATCCGGGTTCCATTTCATCTTCTGCAAAAGTCTTCTAATAAAGACATTAATGAGGTTAGATTAACTCTTGATATATACTCCACAGAAATCTGCCATGCACTTTTGTGTGTTAAAAAAAGGGAAGTTCCTCTTAAAAAAAATACGTGTTGGTACCCAAGTTCCTGGGTGGTCAGGAAATCTAGCGCTGTCTGAAGCTTGTGACCGTGCTAAATTTTGGCACAAATTATGGAGAGATTGCCTATGCCCCCGTCAAGGAATAGTCAATGAACTGAGAAAAGTGTCAAAAAAATGTTTTGCTAAGGAACTTGCCCTTCATCGATCTAAAATGCAGACACTTTATTCCGAGAAGGTCAGGAATTCACCTGATCTTCTGTGGAAGCTATTACCTCGTACTATTGTCTCCAATTTGCCAGACCCGAATGACATTCCTTTGTCCGAGTGGATATCCCATTTTTCAAATGAATTTTCTGAGCCTGATCCTGTTTTAGAGTCACAATTTTGTGACGAGCTCTGCCAATTCATTGATGAATCTCCTGACCTTGATTTTGTTGTTACTTGTGACGCTGTTATAAAAGCCATTTCCCAACTTAAAAAGAAAGCGTCTCGTGGGATAGATAAGGTGAGCACTCTACACATCATTAATGAAAGTTATCTATTGCTGCGTCACCTCAGCCTTCTCATGCAAATGATATTTGTTACAGGTATTGTTCCATCTTCGTTCTGCATTGGTGATCTGACTCCGATTCCCAAAAAAGGGAAATCTGAGCTGCAATGTTCCTCTTTCCGTCCCATCACCGTATCTACTACGACATGCAAACTTTTCGAGCTTCTTTTTCTTGATGAGTTAAGACAGAAATGTTCCGTTCCCTCATATCAGTTCGGTTTTCAGACTAATCTTGGCTTTTCTCATGCTCTTACAGCAGTTTTTGGTGCCCTCATTAACACTGAATTCTCAAAGGGATGTGTAATCATCGCCAGACATGATATTAAATTTGCATTCAAGTCCTTGAGTCATCTTTCGATGATTCTTCATAAGGTTAGGCATAGGTCCATCAGTTGTCAGTGTATTCTGGGATTTATATAGGATTCTAAAAGTACGTTTAAAACTTCCATCCCGTTTTCCCCTGCGGTCGGCTCTTCATCCTTCCCTATATAATTGCATTAATTCTCGTGTGAGGCCAAACTCTTCGAATCCCTCGAATATGCTTGTGAATCCTCAGTACCCCATCCTCGTTAAGAAAGGGACTAGACACTGAGCTATCACTTCCCCAACCCTGTTCAATAATAGTGGCCTGGAAACGCAGGCAAAGTGTCTTCCTTCATGCATTTTTGGGAGAATCGATATGTCTCTTATATGTTATGCTGATGACATCCTGAATCTCAGCCGTACGATCCAGCGCATTGAGCAGAATTTCAAAATCCTCAAATTTGAATATTCAAAAATTGGTCTGTCTTTTAATCCTGAGAAATCCAAAGTAATCCTTTTCAATTGGCAAAATCCCTCTACTTCTCTTATAAATATGGACGGTTCTCTTGTTAAACCCTCAGACCATATTACATACCTGGGCCTTCCAATTGGCACATCTATAGGCCACACACGTTGTTTGCTGATTTCCCGAGTTGAGCGTAAAATTAGCATTTCTTACGCTGTAATCGTAAAAAGCAAACTACGTTTCAACCGTTATCTTCTAGCATCCATTTACAACGCCACAGCCCTTCCTCATCTGCTTTACATTGCTCCTTTCTGGAGATTTTTTACAGTTATAGATAAAAAGTACCTACGATCAATCTTCTTCAGATTTGCTAAATATCTTCTACATTTGCCCCCTTGGACAAGAAACCGTAAAATTATTCATTTGTATAAGCTAGCTGACCCTAATATTAACATTAATAAATATGTATCCCGTTTCCAAAGTAAGTTTAATCATCCATGGTCAACAATTTGTTCACAATAGTTTTTTTTTATATTAATGTAATACATATAGTCACTGTTCGTATTAATGTAATGAAGAGTTTTCTTTTGTCATGTGTTTGAATTTTCAATGTGTGTTTGTGTCCTTCTTTTTCTTCTTTTTTTTCTTTTTTGTTTTCTTTAGTGATTACTCCGTCTACTGTACCTTTTGTACCTTTTTTTGACGGGCAATAAATGAATAATAATAATAATAATAATAAATGCTTTATCAATATCCCTTAAATGCATTATCAACATCACATGTCAGATACATCGGATAAAATTGACAAAATCTAGGTATCAGAGTGAATAATTTTTTTTATCAGCATCCTCTGTCAGATGCATCGGATAAAATTGACAAAATCTAAGCATAAGATTGAATAAATGCATTATCAACATTATTTGTCGAATATGTCAGATAAAATTGACAAAATCTAAGTATCAGAGTGAACAAATTCATTATCAACATCCTTTGTCGGGTATATTAGATAAAATTGACAAAATCTAAGCATCAGATTTAATAAATGTTTTATCAATATCCCTTTCTCGGATACAGGGGATAAAATTGGCAAAATCTAAATACCAGAGTGAATACATCCATTATCAACATCCTTTGTTGGATATGTCGGATAAAATTGACAGAATCTAATTATCAAAGTGAATAAATTCCATATCAACATCCCTTTCTCGGATACATGGGATAAATTTGACTAAATCTAAGTATCAGAGTGAATAAATGCTTTATCAATATCCTTTAAATTCATTATCTACATCATATGTTGGCTATATCAGATAACATTCATAAAATATAAGTGTCAGATTGATTAAATTCTATATAAACATCCTTTGTCCGATATGTCAGATAAAATTGAAAGAATGTAAGTATCAGAGATATTAAATTCGATATCAGCATCCCTTTCTCGGATACATGGGATATAATTGACAAAATCTAAATACCATAGTGAAGAAATTCATTAGCAACATTCTTTGTCGGATATGTCGGATAAAATTGACAAAATATAAGTATCAGAATTACTAAATTCATTATCAACATCCCTTTCTCGGATACATGGGATAAAATTTACAAAATATAAGTATCAGATTGAATAAATGCTTTATCAACATTCTTTAAATGCATTATCAACATCATGTGTCTGGTATATCGGATAAAATAGACAAAATATATGTATCAGTTTGATTCAATTCTATATCAACATACCTTTCTCAAATACATGGAATAAACTTGACAAACTTTAAGTATCAGAGTTATAAAATTCTATATGAACATCCATTTTTCAGATACATGGGATAAAATTGACAAAATCTAAGTATCAGAGTGAATAAGTGCTTTATCAAATGCTTTATTCGAAGAGTTAATTTAGGTTCACTTAGAGTGGCCCACTCTAAGTGAACCTAAATTAACTCAACTTTTTGAATATCTCTCTCACTATAACTGTGTGTCTGAGCGGCTGTGCTGCCATCTATAACTGGTCTAACCTAAATTCATCGTAACCACGCAAGAAGTCAAAATGAATAGAACTTGGATTTTATGACTGTTATCTGATGTATCCGATAAAAATTTGAAAACGAATTTACTCTTTCGGGTACTTAGATTTTTCCAATTTTATCCGATGTATCTGACACGTGATGTTGATAAAGCATTTAAGGCGTATTGATAAGGCATTTATTCACTCTGATACTTATATTTTGTCAATTTTATCACATGTATCTGAGAAATGGATGTTGACATAGAATTTAATAGCTCTGATACTTAGATTTTGTCTAGTTTATTCCAAGTATTCGAGACAGGCATGTTGATATAGAATTTAATCAATCTCATACTTAGATTTTGTCAATTTTATCCGAATATAGCCGACAAATGATGTTTGTAATGCATTTAAAAGATGTTGATAAACCATTTATTCACTCTGATACTTATATTTTGTCAATTTTATCCCATGTATCCGAGAAAGGGATGTTGATATGGAATTTAATCACTCTGATACTTAGATTCTGTCAGTTTTATCCGACAGATCCGACAAATGATGTTGATAATGAATTTATTCATTCTTATACTTAGATTTTGTCAATTTTATCCCCTGTATCCGATAACGGGATGTTGATATAGAATTTAATAACTCTGATACTTAGATTCTGTCAATTTTATCCGACATATCCGATAAAGGATGTTGTTAAAGAATTTAGTCGCTCTAAAGCTTAGGTTTTGTCACTTTTATCCAACATGGCTGATAAAGGATGTTAGTAATGCATTTAAAGGATGTTGATAAGGCATTTATTCACTCTGATACTTAGATTTTGTCAATTTTATCCCATGTATTCGAGAAAGGATACATCCGACAAAGGATGTTGATAATGAATTTATTCACTCTGGTATTTAGATTTTGTCAATTTTATCCCCTGTATCCGAGAAAGGGATGTTGATAATGCATTTATTCCATCTGATACTTATATTTTGTCAATTTTATCTGTTATACCCGACAAAGGATGTTGATAATGAATTTATTCACTCTGGTACTTAGATTTTGTCAATTTTATCCGACATATTCGACCAATGATGCTGTTAAAGCATTTATTGAATCGAGTATTTAGATTTTGTCAATTTTATCCGATGCATCTGACAGAGGATGCTCATAAAAAAATTATTCACTCTAACACTTAGATTTTGTCAATTTTATCCAACATATCTGACAAAGGATGTTGTTAAAGCATTTATTCATTCTGATATTTAGATTTTGTCAATTTTATTCAAAATATCCAACAAAGGATGCTGAAAAAGCATTTATTCACTCTGATATTTAGATTTTGTTAATTGAAATTGTTGTAACTAATAAAAGATATTGTTAGAAAATAAATTAGGAAATCTGATGCTTGGATTTTATAAATTTTATCCCATCTACACGAGAAAGGGATGTTGATATATAATTTAATCAATATGATACATATCTTTTATCAATTGTATCAGATTTAGCTGAAATATGATGTTGATAATGAATTTAAAGTACATTGATAAAGCATTTATTCACTCTGATACTTAGATTTTGTCAATTTTATCCCATGTATCCGAGAAAATGATGTTGATATGGAATTTAATCACTCTGATACTTAGATTTTATCAATTTTATCTGATGTAACTGGCAAAGGATGTTGATAAAAAAAAATTATTCACTCTAACACTAAGATTCTGTCAATTTTAATCTATGTATCCGAGAAAAGGATGTTGATATAGAATTTAATCACTCTGATAATTAGATTTTGTCAATTTTATCTGACATATCCGATAAAGGATGCTGTTAAAGCATTTATTCATTCTGACATTTAGATTTTGTCATTCTTATTTGATGCGTGTTACAAAGAATGTTGATAAAAAAAAACTTGTTCTTTGTGACAGGTATATTTTATAAATTTTATTCGCTATATCTGGCAAAGTATGTTTTTATAAAAATTATTCACTCTGACACTCAAGTTTTGTCAATTTTATCCGACATATCCGACAAAGGATGTTGATAATGAATTTATTCACTCTGATGCTTAGCTATGTCAATTTTATCAGATGTATCTGGCAAAGGATGTTTATAAAAAAAAATTTATTCACTCTAACACTTTGAATCTGTCAATTTTATCCTATTTATCCAAGAAAAGGATGCTGATGTATAATTTAGTCACTATGATACTTAGATTATGTCAATTTTATCCGACATATCCGGTAAAGGATGTTGTTAAAGTACTTATTCATTCTGAAATATAGCTTTTGTCTATTTTATTTGATGTATTTGACAAAGGATGTTAACAATAAAATTTATTCAATCTGACACTTAGATTCTGTAAATTTTATCCGATGTATGTGACAAAAGATGTTGATAAAAAAAATGTATTCACTCCAACACTTAGATTTTGTCAATTTTTTCCTATGTATCCGAGAAATGGATGTTGATATAGAATTTAATCACTCTTATATTGTGAAATTGCTGTATTGTCTGTCCAGGAAGCGACTTCAATCGATAATGAATGTTAATAAAGAATTTGTTAATTTTTTTTCATAATTTCTTGAATTAAATTTTTGTATTGTGCATCCAAGAGGTGAATTCAAAAAAAGAGTTTGTTACTTACTTACTTATTTACAATTTTTTCATAATGACATATCCAACAACAGATGCTGATAAAGAATTTATTCATTCTGATAACTAGATTTTGTCAATGTTATCCCATGTGTCTGACAATAGATGCATGCCAATTCCTTTTCTTACATCTCAGATGTTTTAATAGACATTCTAATTCTTTGATGTGCTAGCATTCTCTAAAAATAACGAAAACATAACAAAGTAATCCATAATATGTTTTTAATGAAATAATGCTATGTATAATATTAATACAAAAATACATTATGATACATTATTAATATCAATGATCAACTTTGGACATTTTGAATCTGTTCCATAAAATAGTTTACCATGTTCTCTCTTGATATTGTAGCTACTGTCTGCTGTTAGTTCGTAATCAGTAGAATAATCATTATTCCATTTTGAGTCATACACAACTTTTACTGGCGTGTCATCGACAAGCTCAATATGCTTTTCGTCTTTGGTATTATTTGGTTCATTGACTGTTTGATTAATGGCAGTAACGTTTGATGGTACTTTGTTTTTCATCGATTCATCTTTATATTCCATAGTGATATTTTCTGCCATTGCCCTTTTTATTTTTCTGGCAATTTCACTGTCTATTATCACATTATTTTTACACAGGTAACAGTTTCGGCACGTAGACAAGATGGGGTTTATGATATTAGTAAATGAGTAGGCCTTTCTTTTTTTTATCTTCCGATGAATGCTAATACCGGAAAGGTGACGATATGATGTATCAGTAGGTAATGTGCTACCTGTAACAGTAGCAAGGAGTTGTCTTCTATCATCAACGATTAATTTTTTGTTGGCATTTTCTTTGAGTGCAATCATCTCTGGAGATCTCAATCTCGCATATCTACCAACATAAGAGTTGAATTTTTCGGTACTCCAAAGAAATTTAATTCCTTACTGTCATGACAATACATGCATACATTTCCAATAGTGCTACCACTTGTATTTGTTTCATAGTTTAAATACTTCTCCTTGTCGGCATTCAATGCTACAATAACATTGTTTTGTGAACACACTTTATTAAAATGCTCCATCTTCACTTTTTTAAAGATATGACTTAGGTGTTTATCGTTTCACTGCGTAGAAAATATTGATTTAATACATGCAATAGACTAGGTAGTGTCGATAACCGGCCATAGAGTACCAGTGGGAAAGCCACATCGTATGTATGAGCAAGCATAGAGTACAATTGTTAGAGCCGTAAGCATATTTTGTCATTTAAGTTACGTACAAAAAAAAAAAAAAGTTGAATAATTTCGAAGTTTAAAAAAAATAGTTTGTTTTTAGGAAAAAAATATTGAATTAGAACCATCAGTCCTCATAATTAGGAGTATGGGTATGCACACGAATATATTTAAAAATTTAAATCAAAAGTGTCATTCTATTTTTCTTATTATGATTTAGAGATGTCAAAAATTTTTTTTATAATTTCGAAGTCCAAAAAAAATTTTGTTAAAGAAAAAAGTTTGTTTTTTATGAAAAAATATTGAATTAGAACCATCAGTCCTCATCATTAGGAGTATGGGTATGCAAAAGAATATATTTTAAAATTTAAATCAAAAGTGTCATTCTATTTTTCTAATAAGATTTAGAGATGTAAAAAAAAAGTTGAATAATTTCAAAGTCCAAAAAAAATTAAGTTAAAAAAATAGTTTGTTTTCATGAAAAAAATATTGAATTAGAACCATCAGTCATCATCATTAGGAGTATGGGTATACACAAGAATATATTCTAAAATTTAAATCGAAAGGGTCATTCTATTTTTCTGATATGATTTGGAGATGTAAAAAAAAAGTTGAATAATGTCGAAGTCCAAAAAAATTTAGTTAACAAAAATTTTTTGTTTTTCATGAAAAGAAAATTGAATGAGAACCATCAGTCATCGTGAATAGGAGTATGGGTATGCAAAATAATATTTTTTATAATTTAATTCAAAAGGGACATTCTATTTTTCTGATATGATTTAGAGATGTAAAAAAAAGTTGAATAATTTCGAAGTAAAAAAAAATTTAGTTAAAAAAAAAGTTTGCTTTCATGAAAAAAATATTGAATTAGAACCATCAGTCATCATCAATAGGAGTATGGGTATGCACAAGAATATTTTTTAAAATTTAAATCAAAAGGGTTATTCGATTTTTCTGATATGATTCTGAGATTTAAAAAAAAAGTTGAAAAAATATATCATGTTAAAAAAAATAGTAAAAAAAATTTATAAAAAAAACTTTTAAAAAAAATTCAAAAAAAATGGGGGGAGGGGGCCAAAAAGTTGGAGGGGAGGGGCCCCCCTTCGAGTTTGTGGATAGGGGACCTTTGGGGGTTGAGGTTTCTGGTGGTTAGGGTCGTTAGTGCTTATGATCCTTGACGGTTTGTACTCACATACACCTTACTAATTGAATTGTATGGATTTCTAAGGTTTGTTCTAAATTTGATTATTAGAATTCTTCTCTTGCCATCTACATATCTCTTAGTATCAACTGTTTAATATACTTTAACGTTAGACCCTATTTTAAATTGACATCACGGTTCAAATACCACTTATGTATTATACAGAACACATCAGAGAGGTAAAGCTAGGTCAACTCACAATGTCATTCTGTCATCGTTAGCCATTTTCATAGATTGATGTTGTTTCAAATTTATAACAAATTAACAGCCCTTCGGGGTTAACAAGCCCTTCGGGGTTACCTCAACTGCTAATCAGTTTAACCCTTTTTCTCCATCTTCATATGATCCAATTCGCAAATGTTATCTAGCTCTGTTTTTTCCCTATTATTCAAATAAGATCGTTCATACAATTCAATTCGCGAATCTTATATCCTTTTTTGCAAATATATTTAGCTTTTAACAGCATATGTCAATCAATCAATTCTGAGTTTAGCCTACTATTCTTTAATTAGCAACTTCCTTAATTATATAACTCAATGAATATCCAGAGATACCAAAAATTAATAAAAAACTTAAATTTCTTTCCAAGAAAATATTTTGAATACGATTTGGCTGTATAAACTGTTATGATGCTTTAAGATAAAAAAAAGAAAAAAAAACACGTTATGATGAACAAAGTTGCTAAAGACATGTTTTTGATTACTTTGTTTGGAAAGGTACCAAGGTAACATAGGTGTGAGAGGATACTCACTCTCTTTGAAAAGGTGTAGAGCTTCAAGCAATTAGCATGGTAATTCCTATACGTCCCGTAGAAATGGAAGGCCATGTGAGGGGGTACTCACTCTCTTTGAAAAGTGGTAGAGCTTCAAGCAAATAGCATGGTAATTCCTATAGCTTCAAGCAAAATGGTACCTACTATTCTACTGTTATCTGACCTTTGAACTTTTAAAATGCCCATCTCATAATTTGTATCGGATGTGTTTGCGGAAAAAAGGGTATGGGGTGGGGCTAGTTTCCCTCCGATCCCCTTTGACTCTAAAAAATGGAACTAGAACTTTCAATTTCCATTCAAATGAGCCCTCTCTGAAGTTTATACGAGCATTCCTTCCATAAGAACCAAATATGCCACCAGGGCATAATTTGCAGCGCCTGCCCAAGACAAGCTTGCGAGTGTGAATCTGTTGCCACTTTGGAGATACAGACCGCTGATCACGGAAAAAAACTCTGAAAGTTCTTTTTCAGAAAAATAGATTTTTCCAAAGAAAAGTAAAGTGTCATATTAAACATCTAAGATAAGCAAAAACAAAGTCCTATGATAATTCAAATTTAAAATGAACAGAAATATTAACAAAGAATAAATGGAACCCTAAGGAAGCTGAAAATAAAATCAATAATCACATTAACATAAAGATGACAGATGCTGCTACAGTTGAATAAATTAATCCTAAAACGAACAAAATTAAAACAAATAATGAGGCCATCGTAGGCAGCAAAACAGCACTGCCTTAAAAAGTGATGTGGGGACAATGTATTTTTTTTCTTTTTTCTTTTTTTTAGACCAGGGCACTTCGAATAGAAGGAGTTGTCTTAGATGTTTTCCAAAAAAATCGCCTACGGATTGTTCTGGGTACCCGGCTGAATGACCTTATTTGAAACAGTAGGCTGTACGAAAAGTGCGGTTCAAACCCGCTTTCTAGAGCTATAATGAGAGGAAGGTTGAGATGGCTTCGGCACGTTCTGCGGATGAAGGATCACATATTGCCGAAGATGGTACTTTCGGGAAGCAGGTCGTCCGCGGTTTCCAGCCAACTGTCAAGGGTTAAACGGGAAACAGGTCGTCCGTGGTTGGGGAGGGAGGATGTCATAAAGAAAGATTTAAGGGAAATGGGAACTTCCTGGGAGGGTGTAAAGAGGGAGGTTTTGAATAGTTTGGGATGGAGGAGGAGAGTGCGTAGCTGTATTGGCCTCAGGCGGCTTGGTTATGCGGTGAGTTGTTAGAAGTAGTAGCGTCGTGAAAACATAGGCTCATACTATTGTAAATTGAAAGTTCTACTGCCCTTTTTAATAGAAGAAAGTAATTAACAAAGCGGCGAACGAGCAAAAAGTGAAGCAACACGAACTGACAAGCCCCATGCCTTCTCAGGACCAGAAGATAACTTGCACTTTACTGAAGACAAAATACTTTTTAAATGTCTTCACTTTTTTGACTTTAATAAATTAAAAATTCTTAAAACTTTAAGGAATAAATAGTAGTGTATGTATATTAAACTGACAATCGACGATCATTTGATTTTTTTTTGTTCAATAAAGAGCAAATTAAGTGCAAAGACTTGTTTTGTGAAAAAAAATCAAATTGATACATAAAATAAAGAGGAATTAGAACAAAGAGGAGTAAGGTTACCGCCAATAAACCTTCCAAAAATTATCATGTCATTGGCGCTTGACTGAGAGTAAAACATATCTTAAACAGACATCTTAAACAAGAGTAAAACATAACTTTTCTCTTTTATAATTATAAAAATGAAGAATCGCAAATTACTGAAACCTAATACTATTAATACCATTTAATACCATTAAATGATGTTCATTCCATTTGATACCATTAGATGGAATTAACACCATTATATGTTAAAGAATCTTTCCAGCTCTTTCCAGTCATAGGGATTGTTATGATGACTTTATTTATATTTTTTTTTCTGTCGATGTTTTGAAAAATAACTAGATTTACATTGCCTAGGCAACGTGAAGTGCTGGAGCAACTCTTTATTGGCTTCGCCAACAATAGTATAGCAAGAGCGACACTTTAGTCTGGAATCCTAGGACAGACTTTATAAATATTATACAGACTTTGCAGCCAGTACAACCGTGATTGGTTAAACCATGAAACATGTGTGTATATGATGCACCCTTAAAAGAATCGAAAACGTATCGGAAAGGGAAAAGTATCGGAAAAATATCGACAAAGTATGGAATTTGCAGACAGTTTAACCATAAATGCATATATTTAATGTATTCTTAAATGTATTGGATACAAAATTTAGACGAATTGGCACTAGTCTCCAGCCCCTTGCTTAGGTTTTGTCTCTTAACTGTCGCTTACTTTCCGTAAAAATGATAAACTCAACATGATTTACAAACACAAATGGCTAGTAACGCTAGATGGTAGAGCTTTCAGAACCACGGGCGTATTGAAACTTGCGAAATAATCTTGTTGAACGTAGTTAGTACTATAAAGCCTTTTGCGGCTTTTCAGGACCATATACTGCAAACAAACTACTAAAAAATAAATACTTTACATAACGTAGTTATTTAATAAATAATTTTCACCATTGTGGGAGGATACTCTATAGAAGGACAACAGTGGCAGGGATTAGGATCGGGTTTCTAACGGACAACGGCCTCTGTAAATAGCTGCCTAGACCTTGTCCGAGTCCCAGGGGTCTGCGGAACCCCTGGTCAAGAAAATTCCCATGAAACATTTATGAAAAACGGGAGTCAACCATACGGAGTCTTCTAGATGCCGGGCGAGGCGTCCACGTCAGGTTCCGCAGCAAGTATGAGTAAGTAAGTTATAAATTACTAATAGTTCAGGAACTATGCCATTATGTTTATTATTACTTCTAATCGTTACGTAAACCTAGAATTTATTGTATCTTGGACATTTCGATAGCGAAGAAACAAAGCAACAGTGTGCCTTAGAAGAACATGTGCCTTAGAAGAATACTGAACATACCGTGGACGAAAAAGGTCAAGAACATAGAAGTTCACCGGCAAACCGGTCAACAATTAGGTACTGACCTTCTGAAACGTAGGACATGAACGTACCTTGGCTACGTCCTTCGTATGCCAGAGGATCAAATCCCATGTATATTTTATGAGTGGTGCCCTGAAGGTAGGTGGAAAAGATGTTGACCAAGACACACTCTGAGATGGTAGTATGAACAGGATGTAAGGAGAGGGAGATGTCTCTTCAACCACAGTTGGAGGCCGTAACGACTGCAGCTCAACTTCATGATTTCTGGTGAGGTATCATACACGCCCTATGCGCTACCCCTGGCTCTGGAGGATCTAAGGTCTAAGGTAAACGATCGCTCATTATTAGCCACCAATGCTGCAATTGCTAATAGGATTTCATAGGCAACCTTACGTTTACGGAAACCCCTTCGTTTCCATATTGTACAATTAGTTCTAACGCATCTATAAGTTTCTTGGAAGTTTTTCAGTGTTTAATTATTTTTTTGATACTTTGGGGCTCGTGGGACAACTGAATGGGATCTAAATCATCGGCTACATATATTTATTTACATAAAATGGTGATGAAGATATCTGAAAAATGAAAATTTTGGATTCAACTTGCTTATACTTACTGCCAACTGTGCCCTATCCTTCATTTTTTATAAAAATAAAATTTCAAAAACTACAAAATGATTGTAACCATTAGATTATTTATTCTAAATTTTGCGCCCCTAAAATGTTTGCGCCCGGAAAAGTGCCCCCTCTGCCCCTCTAAAATCGCCATTGTACTGCAGTTACTCTTTACTATAATAATTGCAGAACTCCGTCATTGTGGCATATTTTCATTTATAATCGAGGCGTAACCGCATGGAGAAAAGTTCCCTTGCCCTCAAATGTTCTGGAAACAAAGTAAATGCGAAATTTTTTTGTGTCTTAGCGTAAACTGCATATCAGGAACTATTAACAGGTACGCCAACTAGAAAAACATCGAAAGCCCTCATCGATAAAGATGACCACGGTCTAAAAGCTGAATGTTTCAAGTCTCTAAATTGCTTCAAACTTTCAATCCAACTTCTTTTTTAAATACATTTTAAAACTAAAGCTCTTAACCCCTCAAAATGTTTTACATGGCAAATCTCATGAAAGAGTTCAAATCTTGCAATATAATCATATCGAACCTAGTTGGTACTATAAAACTATAGATAGACGCTGCAAAAATTTAAGAAGGATACACCAGTCAGTAGAAGAACACAGCCCCTACCCTACCAATTCACAATTAAAATTCCCTCACTTGTCTTTGAATTTTGCTTTTCTAATTCATTTGATCAAATAAAAGATAAACTAATTTGCAGAAGGTTTCAGACCCCTTAGTCAAGATATGATTGTGCCCTAACAATCTATTCTTACTTGCACTCCTCAAATATATATATATATATATAGAGTCTTTGAATGGTGAAATTTACCTACAAAAAAGTAGAGATCTGGTGCTAGAGTAGAGAAAGGTCTTCAGGACACTGTTCTCTGTTGTTTAAAATTAAAATCCCCACCATTAACCAAAATTTCCAGTATTTCTACAACGCCAAACAATAACAACTTCAAGCACTTTTCTTCCCGATCCATTTCACTCCTGTTTCATTCACCTATGGTACACCTCTCCTACGAAGGCCTACGTCTGAGCGCCATCTAGTGGTCAGGGCACAAACCAGTGTTTTATTGTATTAGTAGGATTTGAGGCTCTTCTGGGAGAAAAATCAGCAGAAGAGGGGAGGGCACCTGTTACAACGGCAACATAGATACCTGCCGGGTCCTTCGACTCTTAAACTGCGGGGAATAGGTAGCGGGGCTCTGTGCTTCCCTCGTTTTCCTCGACGTGAAAGCTCCAGAGAGAGTAATGAGCAGTACCATCTGTAAGATTCACACAAAATAAGGCGACTCCCTGTCCTGTAAGTCCTGAAACAAACAGTTCCATACAAAATGCTTAAAGATTCCGTCTACCGACGCCAAAGTGATTGCACAGAACTGGAAATGCAAACCTTGGGCCTCCTTTTCTCCCGCAAACACCAGAGCCCAAGCGGGGTCAGTAGTGGCCTCTTCCTCTGGTGATCAAGGCAATCAGCCTCCCGTTCCCGCACCCTTGTCTCAAGGAACACAGCCAATTGTAGTCAACAACCGAAACGCCCCACCCCAATCGACAAAAATCTCTTTCCAAACTTCAGACGAACCGTGCAGCTACTGTCACTCACCAATTAGAGAGGAAGCTACGGCTATTAGATGCTTTTTTGTGGAGAGCTGGACCATGCCACTTGTAGAGGAATCCAAGCTCATGTCTTCCTTGCAGTCAAGATGCACGATCAGAATTCGACCCTTTTCAAGTATGAGTGCCAAAGCTGCTGCAAAAGAAGTGTCTCTCACTTGCAGCCGCAGCTAAGGGAAAGCCTTCAAACAGGTGGAACTCCGTTTTAGCAACGAGTAGTGCTGGCCCCTCATTAAACCGCAAACCAAGCTTCCATTACAACATCAGCCAGCCAACAAACGCTTCTTGACTCTAGCTCTACCGTCGATGCCCAAAGCAACAAACGAGAAAAGACTGAGGGAAGAGAAACAAACAAACTTCGTTGTGTTTGTACTTCCAAAATCAAAGTCCGTGCTTGACAAAGAGACGGTGATAAACGAATTGCAGAAAACGACCTGTGTGCAGAACTGCAAATAGACGACATATCCGAATAGGAGCCCAAAGAGAAGACAGAAAGCCACGTCTACTGGCGGTTAAGCTCAAGAAACATTCGTCCGATTGCCTCGAAAAGCGAAACAAGATAGTAAAGTGCGCCTGAAACCTTAGAAGTTCTGCTGACAACTTGACGAAATCGAACATTTTCATAAACCCTGATCTTACACCAATGCAAAGAGCTGATCAAGCTGCAAAGCGTCAAGCTAGAAGATTGGAAAACCCGCAAAAGCACTTGAGAAACCCAAAAGGACAGTCCAGAATCCCAAGAGACCCTACTGAAGAGATATAACTAAACTGACGTCAGAGAAACTGAAGAAAAACTGAGAAAATAACTATCAAATGTGTTTACTTCAACGCTGACTCGCTTTTCAATAAACTATCAGAAACAAAGGAATTAATCAGGAAGCAAAACCCGGATCTTGTTGCTATGGTCGAAGTGAAGCCGAAAAATTGCAGATACTTACCGACACTGGCCGAATTTAAACTGGATGGCTACACTACCACTGTCTTAAACCTGGATAAGGAAAGCGGCAGAGGAATAATAAGTAGTAAGTATCTATTGAATTTGCTTGCCTGTATAGGAATTCCCATGTTATTTGCTTGCCTGTATAGGACCATGTTATTTGCTTGCCTGTATAGGACCATGTTATTTGCTTGCCTGTATAGGACTATGTTTTTTGCTTGCATTTATAGTACCATGTTATTTGCTTGACTGTATATGACCATGTTATTTGCTTGCCTGTATAGGACCATGCTATTTGGTTATTTTATTTCCACGTGAACATTTTTTAATTGTTTGATTGACGTGTTTGGGGAGATTAGGTTCCTTGGCACAGTCTGTGCTATCAAGAGTGGTTTCTGATTTGTTTTGGAGAATTGTCTTTAGCCAGCAATAGTTTGATATGAATATATCGGTAGATAGGATGTGCGAATTTGATCCTACTAAGGTGGAAAAAAAGAAAAGAGTTTAGCATTTTTGCAAATACTTCGATGTGTTGTCAATTTAAAATATACTTCGATGTGTTGTCAATTTAAAATAGTTAAAAAATAAAAAATTTTAACAATAAATGGCTGAAAAGTGTTTTGGGGGAGATGGGATGATTGTGTACTGTATAATACACAAGTGATTTTTGGACAGTGTTGTCAGTTTAAAATAGTTCCCACTGGTTCCTGGCACTAGGCTATGCATATCAAGATGAAAATTTGAAAGAATGAGGTTTTTGAGGGGGTTGAGTTGCACGGGAGTTGAGTTGCACGGAGGGTTGAGTTGCACGAGGGTTCAGTTAAAGGGGGTACAGTTACACAGAGGTTTAGTTAAATGGGGTTGAGTTGCACGAGAGTTGAGTTGCACGGGAGTTGAGTTGCACGGAGGGTTGAGATGCACGAGGGTTCAGTTGAAGGGGGTATAGTTACACGGGGGTCTAGTTAAATGGGGTCGAGTTGCACGAGGGTTCAGTAGCACGAGGGTTAAGTAGCACGAGGGTTCAGTAGTTGACATTTGCAAAAAAGGGGTAATAGATTTGTGAATTGGAGTGTAGGTTTGACATCACCAGGCACGTGAGAGGGAAATTTTTGTTGGTGGGGGGCTTAAAAAGGCAAAAATGGAGTGAACTAAATTAGTTTATAAGACGGATCGTGAAAATTCCAAGGTTTTGGGTACCAAGAATGAACCGGAGGTAACCTCCCCTACTGACACATATGGATATCGCTAGAATATTTTAAGACGGGGGCTTTGTTATTTAAAAAAAATTGGATGCTACAATCAGAATTCTTTGATTGACATTTGCAAAAAAGGGGTAATAGATTTGTTAATTGGAGTGTAGGTTTGACATCAACAGGCACGTGCGGGGGAAATTTTTGTTTGTGGGGGGCTTAAAAAGGCAAAAATGGGGATGAACTACATTAGTTTATAAGACGGATCGTGAAAATCCCAAGGTTTTGTGTACTAAGAATGGACCGGAGGTAGCCTCCCCTACATACACGAATGGATATCGCTAGAATATTTTAAAACGGGGGGCTTTGTTATTTAAAAAAATTGGACGCTACAATCAGAATTCTTTTATTGACATTTTCAAAAAAGGGGTAATAGATTTATGAATTGGAGTATAGGTTTGAAATCACCAGGCACGTGCGAGGGAAATTTTTGTTGATGGGGGGCTTAAAAAGGCAAAAATGGGGATGAACTACATTAGTTTATAAGACGGATCGTGAAAATCCCAAGGTTTTGTGTACCAAGAATGGACCGGAGGTAGCCTCCCCTACATACACGAATGGATATCGCTAGAATATTTTAAGACGGGGGCTTTGTTATTTAAAAAAAATTGGATGCTACAATCAGAATTCTTTGATTGACATTTGCAAAAAGGGGTAATAGATTTGTAAATTGGAGTGTAGGTTTGACATCACCAGGCACGTGCGAGGGAAATTTTTGTTGGTGGGGGGCTTAAAAAGGCAAAAATGGGGTGAACTACATTAGTTTATAAGACGGATCTAGTTTATAAGACGGATCGTGAAAATCCCAAGGTTTTGTGTACCAAGAATGGACCGGAGGTAGCCTCCCCTACATACACGAACTGATATCGCTAGAATATTTTAAGACGGGGGCTTTGTTATTTAAAAAAATTGGAAGCTACAATCAGAATTCTTTGATTGACATTTGCAAAAAGGGGTAATAGATTTGTAAATTGGAGTGTAGGTTTGACATCACCAGGCAAGTGCGAGTGACATCTTTTTTTGGTGGGGGGCTTAAAAAGGCAAAAATGGGTTAACGGCATGGGTTCATAAGACGTTTCATGAAAATTCCAAGGATTTTTATTATTGTGTGGACAATTGCCTAAACTTGAAAGGAGTGTGTTAGGAATGTGTCGTTGATAATTCAAAAATCGGATGCTAAACTCAGACAAACAAAAGGAGACAAATATTTTGCATGATATATCTAAAGTCAATTAAGATGAAGAAATGTCGTAATGTAGTTTTTACAGCACCAAGCACATGCGAGGGAAATTTTTCGTTGGTGGGGGGCTTAAAAAGGCAAAAATGAGTGAACTACATTATTTTATGAGACGTTTCGTGAAAATCCCAAGGTTTATTCTTATGATTTTTTTTTTTTTTTTTAATGCAGTAGTTATTTTAGTAAGGACAATCTATATCCTAAAATTGTCTGATTAAAAATTTTACCTTTAGCATCGATGTTGTTAGCAGAATTTCAAAAAGGATCTTTTATGAGTGCTGGCGTATCTGATTAAATAATTTAGGTCATATGATCAATTTAATTGATTTTTTAATTCAGTAGTTTTTTTCAGTAAGAACACTCGATATCCTAAAACTGTTTGATTCAAACTTTTACCTTGAGCATCGATGTTGTTAGAAGAATTTCAAAAGGATCGTTTATGAGTGCTGGCGTATCTGATGAAATAATTTAGGTAGTATGATAAATTTAATTTATTTCTTTTTAATTCAGTAGTTTTTCAGTAAGGACACTCGATATCCTAAAAGTGTTTAATTCAAACTTTTTTAAAACTTCGAAATTTTTCAACTTTATTTTTTTTTTTTTTTTTTGTACATATCTTAAAATGTCAAAATATGCTTACAGTTCTAACAATTGTGCTCTGTGATTGGTCAGAGACGCGATGTGGCTTTCCCACTGGTATTCTATGAACGGTTATCGACACTACCTAATCTAATGCATGTATTAAATCAGTATTTTTTACGCAGTGGAACGATAAACACATAAGTCATATCTTTTAAAAAAGTGAAGATGGAACATTTTAATAGAGTTTGTTCACATAAAAAGGTTATTGTAGCATTGAATGCCGACAGGGAGAAGCATTTAAACTATGAAACAAGTACAAGTGGTAGCATAATTGGAAATGTATGCATGCATTGTCATGACAGTAAGGAATTAAATTTCTTTGGAATACCGAAAAATTCAACTCTTATGATGGTGGTTATGTGAGATTGAGATCCTCAGAGATGATTGCACTCAAAGAAAATGCCAACATAAAAATAATAGTTGATGAAGAGGGACATCTTCTTGCCAGTGCTTGTGGCAACATGTTACCCAGTGTTAAACCATATCGTCAGCTTTCGGGTATTAGCATTCAAATGAAAGCAAAGACGAGAAGAAAGGCCTACTCTTCTACTAATATCATAAACCATATCCTGTCTACGTGGCGGAACTGTTACCTGTGAAAAAATAGTGTAATAATAGACGGTGAAATTGCTAGAAAAATAAAAAGGGCATTGGCAGAAAATATCACTAAGGAATATAAAGATGAATCGATGAAAAACAAAGTACCAGCAAATGTTGCTGCCATTGATCAAACTCTCAATGAATCAAATAATACCCAAGACGAAAAGCATTTTGAGCCTGTCGATGACACACCTATAAAAATTGTGTATGAGTCAAAATGGAATAATGATTATTCTACTGATTACGAACTAAGAGAAGACAATAGCTATATTATCAAGAGAGAAGACGGTGAACGATTTTATGGAACAGATTCAAAATGTCCAAAGTTGTTCGTTGATATTAATAATGTAAAATAATAACGTATTGTTTCTAATAATATTCTACATGACATTATTTAATTAAGAATATGTTATACATTACATTGTTATTTGTTTAGTATATTTAGAGTAAGCTAGCATATCGAACGTTTGGAACGTCTATTAAAACATCGAAGATGTAAGAAAAAGAATTTACATATATCATATATCGGATAGATAGGTCAACATAGAGAAAATCTAAGTATAAGAATTAATAAATTCTCTATCAACATCTGTTGACAGATACTTGGGATACCATTGAAAAAATCAAAGTATCAGAGTGAATAAATTCTTTATCAATGTCTTTTTACAGATACGTTTGATAACACTGACATAATTTAAGTATTAAATTGAACAAATTCCTTATTAACATTCTTTATCAATATCATATGTCGGATACCTCGGATAACATTGACAAAATCTATCTATTAGAATGAATAAATCCTCTATCATCATCCATTGTCGGATTTCTCATTATGAAAAAATTGTAGTTGAGTAAGTATCAAATTCTTTCTTGAATTCACGTCTTGGATACAAAATACAGAAATTATATTATAAAAAATGTAATTTCAAGACTTTATTTACACGCAATAGATACCGAGAGTTCTATGAATCATTCCCGTAATGAATTCTAGAGGTCTTATGTCATTTCCCCACAATGAATTCAGATTGTCTTAGGACTCATCCCCATAGCCATAACTCCATTCAACCTTGAGCGAAGGTATAAAATTTTGATGAAGTATTTTTCTACTTAACAACTACATTAATAGCTTCCAAGATGATAGGATTGCATGACACAGAATTTATCGGTTTAAAAAAATCATCTTGCGGTGTTATATTTGAGTGTGAATTTTTATTATTGTCTATGGAACTCGAAGAAATTGGCTTTTATCATTGGATAGTGAACTGTAACTTGTTTGAGTATGATAAAAGCTTGTGGAGTACTACATTACGTCATATAAACATACTGGGATTCTACGATAGAGTGATTACACCACTTAATAATGCTGGTCAGGAACTGAGAAATGTTCAGGAGAAAGTCAGGGAAATTTGCAGACTTTTCGGGGTTGAAGCACTGTACGTAAAAGGCAATGTACCTACAGATTCAAAAGTGTGATCCTAGGATTCCGCTTCAATCTAGAAGAGTTGAAGTGTCCTAAATTTGCAGGAGGTTATCACTATCCTGAAGGCGAGGTTTGGTTCCTTGCACAATGGATACCTAAGGACAACCCTGATTGTGATAAATCCATAAGATATGTTAAAACTATTCTATATTATGGAACCATCGTATGTGGATGTTTAAGAGTGAACTCTAAGTACTATTTTTATTTAAACATGTTTTTTTTTTTTTTCTCAAAAAATCTGTTAATACGTTTAAGCAATAAATATCTTTAAGCTTAACCCGTCTTTATTCTTTAGAATAGTTCTATTCTTTTCATTAAATTGTGAAGAAATTGTAAGTAAGTAACAATCGCTTTCTTGAATTCGCTTCCTGGACACAATACAGATATTTAATTCAAGAAATCATGATAAAATCGCAAGTAAGTAATAAACTCTTTATTGTTTTCACCTATTGGATACACAATGCAAAAATTTCATTGAAGAAATTATGAAAAAATTGTAAGTAAGTTACAATGTGTCTGTTTATGTGTGTGTGTGTGTGTGTGTGTGTGTGTGTGTGTATGTGTGTGTGAGCGTGTGTGTGTGTGTGTGTGTGTGTGTGTGTGTGTGTGTTTGTGTGTGTGTGTGTGTGTGTGTGTGTGTGTGTGTGTATTTATTCTAATTGATAGATTTTTTCAATTTTATCCGACGTATCCGACATATGATATCGATAAAGAATGTTAATAAAGAATTTGTTCAATTTGATACTTAAATTATGTCAGTGTTATCAAACGTATCTGTCAAAAGACACTGATAAAGAAATTATCCACTCTGATACTTTGATTTATTCAATGGTATCCCAAGTATCTGTCAATGGATGTTGATAGAGAATTTATTCATACTTATACTTAGATTTTCTGTATGTTGACCTATCTATCCGATATATGATGTATGTAAATTCTTTTTCTTACATCTCCGATGTTTTAATAGACATTCTAAACGTTCGATATGCTAGCTTACTCTAACAATACTGAACACATAACAATGTAATGCATAATATATTTTTAATGAAATAATGTCATGTAGAATATTAATACAAAAAATACATTATTATTATACATTATTGATATCAATGAACAACTTTGGACATTTTGAATCTGTTCCATAAAATGGTTCACCATGTTCTCTCTTGATATTATAGCTATTGTCTTCTCTTAGTTCGTAATCAGTAGAATAATCATTATTCCATTTTGACTCATACACAATTTTTATAGGTGTGTCATCGACAGGCTCAATATGCTTTTCGTCTTGGGTATTATTTGATTCATTGAGAGTTTGATCAATGGCAGTAACGTTTGCTGGTACTTTGTTTTTCATCGATTCATCTTTATATTCCTTAGTGATATTTTCTGCCAATGCCCTTTTTATTTTTCTAGCAATTTCACCGTCTATTATCACACTATTTTCACACAGGTAACAGTTCCGGCACGTAGACAGGATATGGTTTATGATATTAGTAGAAGAGTAGGCCTTTCTTCTCGTCTTTGCTTTCATTTGAATGCTAATACCCGAAAGCTGACGATATGGTTTAACACTGGGTAACATGTTACCACAAGCACTGGCAAGAAGATGTCCCTCTTCATCAACTATTATTTTTATGTTGGCATTTTCTTTGAGTGCAATCATCTCTGGGGATCTCAATCTCGCATAACCACCATCATAAGAGTTGAATTTTTTCGGTATTCCAAAGAAATTTAATTCCTTACTGTCATGACAATGCATGCATACATTTCCAATAGTGCTACCACTTGTACTTGTTTCATAGTTTAAATACTTCTCCTTGTCGGCATTCAATGCTACAATAACCTTGTTATGTGAACACACTCTATTTAAATGTTTCATCTTCACTTTTTTAGAAGATATGACTTATGTGTTTATCGTTCCACTGCGTAAAAAATACTGATTTAATACATGCAATAGATTAGGTAGTGTCGATAACCGGTCATAGAATACCAGTGGGAAAGCCAAATCGTGTCTCTGACCAATCACAGAGCACAATTGTTAGAACTGTAAGCATATTTTGACATTTTAAGATATGTACAAAAAATAAAAAATAAATAAAGTTTAAAAATTTCGAAGTTTTAAAAAAGTTGAATTAAACACTTTTAGGATATCGAGTGTCCTTACTGAAAAACTACTGAATTAAAAAGAAATAAATTAAATTTATCATACTACCTAAATTATTTCATCAGATACACCAGCACTCAGAAGCGATCCTTTTGAAATTCTTCTAACAAAATCGATTCTCAATGTAAAAGTTTTAATCAAAAACTTTTAGTATATCTAGTGTCCTTACTGAAAAAAACTACTGAATTAACATACAAATTAAATTGATCAGACGACCTAAATTATTTTATCAGATACGCCAGCTCTCATAAACGATCCTTTTTGAAATTATTCTAACAACATCGATTCTCAAGGTAAAATTTTGAAACAAAAACTTTTATGATATCGATTTTCCTTACTAAAATAACTATTGCATTAAAAAAAAAATCAGAATAAACCTTGGGATTTTCACGAACCGTCTCATAAACTCATGTACTTCACCCATTTTTGCCTTTTTAAGCCCCCCATCAACAAAAAATTTCCCTCGCACGTGCTTGGTGATGTCAAACCTACACTCCGACATTTCTTCATCTTAATTGACTTTAGATATATCATGCAAAATGTTTGTCTCCTTTTGTTTGTCTGAGTTTAGCATCCGATTTTTTAATTATCAACGACGCATTTCCAACAAACTACTCTCAAGTTAAGGCAATTGTCCAAAAAATCAGAAAAAACCTTGGAATTTTCACGAACCGTCTTATAAACTCATGCAGTTCACCCATTTTTGCCTTTTTAAGCCCCCCACTAACAAAAAATTTCCCTCGCAATTGCCTGGTGATGTCAAACCTACACTCCAATTTACAAATCTATTACCCCTTTTTGCAAATGTCAATCAAAGAATTCTGATTCTAGCGTCCAATTTTTTTTAAATAACAAAGCCCCCGTCTTAAAATACTCTAGTGATATCCATACGTGTATGTAGGGGAGGCTACCTCCGGTCCATTCTTGGTACAAAAAACCTTGGGATTTTCACGATCCGTCTTATAATCTAGATCCGTCTTATAAACTAATGTAGTTCACTCCATTTTTGCCTTTTAAGCCTCCCACCAACAAAAATTTCACTCGCACGTGCCTGGTGATGTCAAACCTATACTCCAATTCACACATCTATTACCCCTTTTTTGCAAGTGTCAATCAAAGAATTCTGATTGTAGCATCCAATTTTTTTAAATAACAAAGCCCCCGTCTTAAAATATTCTAGCGATATCCATTCGTGTATGTAAGGGAGGCTACCTCCGGTCCATTCTTGGTACACAAAACCTTGGGATTTTCACGATCCGTCTTATAAACTAATGTAGTTCATCCCCATTTTTGCCTTTTTAAGCCCCCCATCAACAAAAATTTCCCTCGCACGTGCTTGGTGATGTCAAACCTACACTCCAATTCACAAATCTATTACCCCTTTTTTGCAAATGTCAATCAAAGAATTCTGATTGTAGCGTCCAATTTTTTAAATAACAAAGCTCCCCGTCTTAAAATATTCTAGCGATATCCATTCGTGTACGTAAGGGAGGCTACCTCCGGTCCATTCTTGGTACACAAAACCTTGGGATTTTCACGATCCGTCTTATAAACTAATGTAGTTCATCCCCATTTTTGCCTTTTTAAGCCCCCCACAAACAAAAATTTCCCCCGCACGTGCCTGTTGATGTCAAACCTACACTCCAATTAACAAATCTATTCCCCTTTTTGCATATGACAATCACAGAAGTATGAGTGGGGTAGTCAATTTTTTTTAAATAACAGAGTCCCCGTCTAAATTTTTTACATCATTATCCAGACGTGTGTGTAGGATAGGCTACGCCGAGTCAAGTCTTGGTGCTCGATACCAGGTGATTTTCACGAACAATCTAATAAAATAAATTTGTTCACCCCTTTTTGCCTTATTAAGCCCCCCACCAACAAAAAATTTCCCTCGCACGTGCCTGGTGATGTCAAACCTATACTCCAATTCACAAATCTATTACCCCTTTTTTTCAAATTTCAATCAAAGAATTCTGATTGTAGCATCCAATTTTTTTAAATAACAAAGTCCTCGTCTTAAAATATTCTAGCGATATCCATTCGTTTATGTAGGGGAGGCTACCTCCGGTCCATTCTTGGTACACAAAACCTTGAGATTTTCACGATCCGTCTTATAAACTAATGTAGTTCACCCCATTTTTGCCTTTTTAAGCCCCCCGCCAACAAAAATTTCCCTCGCACGTGTCTGGGGATGTCAAACCTACACTCCATTTCACAAATCTATTACCCCTTTTTTCAAATGTCAATCAAAGAATTCTGATTGTAGCATCCAATTTTTTTAAATAACAAATCCCCCCGTCTTAAAATATTCTAGCGATATCCATTCGTGTATGTAGGGGAGGCTACCTCCAGTCCATTCTTGGTACACAAAACCTTGGGATTTTCACGATCCGTCTTATAAACTAATATAGTTCACCCCATTTTTGCCTTTTTAGGCCCCCCCCCCACCAACAAAAACTTCCCTCGCACGTGCCTGGTGATGTCAAACCTACACTCCGATTCACAAATCTATTACCCCTTTTTTGCAAATGTCAATCAAAGTATTCTGATTGTAGCATCCAATTTTTTTAAATAACAAAGCCCCCGTCTTAAAATATTCATGCGATATCCGTTCGTGCATGTAAAGAGGCTACCTCCGGTCCATTCTTGGTACACAAAACCTTGGGATTTTCACGATCCGTCTTATAAAATAATGTAGTTCATCCCCATTTTTGCCTTTTTAAGCCCCCCACCAACCAAAATTTCCCTCGCACGTGCCTGGTGATATCAAACCTAAGAAATCATCGCTTTTTGAATGGCCGCCAAGTAAAGAAAAAAAGCCTTGTATAACCGAAACCCCGTACAACTGAACCCCCGTGCTACTGAACCCTCATGCTACTGAACCCCCGTGCTACTGAACCCTCGTGCAACTCGACCCCATTTAACAAAACCCCCGTGTAACTGTACCCCCTTTAACTGAACCCTCGTGCAACTCAACCCTCCGTACACCTCAATTCCCGTGCAACTCAACACTCGTGCAACTCAACCCCATTTAACTAAACCTCTGTGTAACTGTACCCCCTTTAACTGAACCCTCGTGCAACTCAACCCTCCGTGCAACTCAACTCCCGTGCAACTCAACCCCCTCAAAAACCTCATTCTGTCAAATTTTCAACTTGATATGCATAGCCTAGTGCCAGGAACCAGTGGGAACTATTTTAAACTGACAACACTGTCCAAAAATCACTTGTGTATTATACAGTACACAACCATCCCATCTCCCCCAAAACACTTTTCAGACATTTATTGTTAAAAATTTTTATTTCTTAACTATTTTAAATTGACAACACATCGAAGTATATTTTAAATTGACAACACATCGAAGTATTCGCAAAAAAGCTAAACTCTTTTCTTTTTTTTCCACCTTAGTAGGATCAAATTCGCACATCCTATCTACCGATACATTCATATCAAACTATTGCTGGCTAAAGGCAATTCTCCAAAACAAATCAGAAACCACTGTTGATAGCACAGACTGTGCCAAGGAACCTAATCTCCCCAAACACGTCAATCAAACAATTAAAAAATGTTCACGTGTAAATAAAATAACCAAATAGCATGGTCCTATACAGGCAAGCAAATAACACGGTCCTATACAGGCAAGCAAATAACATGGTCCTATACAGGCAAGCAAATAGCATAGTCCTATACATGCAAGCAAATAACATGGTCCTATACATTCAAGCAAATAGCATAGAAATTGCTATACATGCAAGCAAATAACATGGTCCTATACAGTCAACCAATTAACATGGTCCTATACAGCCAAGCAAATAACATGGAAATTCCTGTACAGCCAAGCAAATTCCATAGATAGTTACTACTATAATATGCTACTGTTCCAAAGGACTCTCAGCTCACTGCGTTTCCTTCCGAAATTCTAACCCTCACGAATGCCTTTGGATCAAGCTAACTATCCCTAGCGGCAACAGCATTGTTGTAGGGGTAACCTACCGAAGTCCCAACAGCTCTTTGTAAAACGACCAGGTGATATGCTCCACAATATCCTCTGTAGCAAATGAGCAAGATCTTAGCCTTGTAATTATCGGTGACTTTAACTTACTTAAGGTTGACTGGCAACAACGCTACACTGGCACTTTGACGCATGGGCCTACACGTCTTTACATGGAAACGTTCAACGAAAACTATCTCGAATAGCTGATAGATGAGCCAGTGAGGGTGCGTGGCACCGACACCCAAAGCCTCTTAGATCTCCTCCACATGAGTGATATTAGTATGGTAGAGAACATCGAAGTGCTAGCACCAGTTGGAAAATCCGATCATGCCGTGATAGCATTTGAAATCAACGCCAAACCACAAGCAAAATCACCAGCTCAACCGAAGCGCAACTATTACAAGGGAAATTATCAAGCGACTAGACAAGACCTACAAAATATTGACTGGGAAGAAATGTTCAAGGATCAAGACTCACCTGACAAACTCTATGACACTTTCCTGTCGGTCATAAAAGACGTTGAAGGGTGGAATATTGCGCTGATCAGACGTCCCTCACGGGTAGCATTGTCGAGTGAAACAACTAACCTCATAAAAGAAAAAGAATAAACTTGGGAGAAAATGAAATCGAAACTAAAAAATAGGCGACCTGCTGACTCGGAGAGAGCTGGCTATCGAAATGGTTCGAACAGAGTTTGAAAAGCAACCCGCTTTGAAGCAAATGAAAGAGGACGGAAACTGGCCAACAGCCTGAAGAAAAATCCAAAATGCTTCTGAAGATACGTCAATTCAAACCGTTAGAACGGAGATGGAATTCCACCTTTTTTGAAATGCATCTAGGCTCCCTCATAGAAGACCCAAAGGACAAAGCAGACCTTTTTGGCAAGCAGTTTGCAAGAGTCCTTTTTCAGGCACGAGACCTAAAAGAACCCATTCTCTCGACCAGCAGCAAAAAGGATCACGAGCTGATCTCAAGTAAAAGCATAACTGAATCTTTAGTACTCCAGAAACTGAAGGCTATAAACACGACAAAATCCCTAGGGCCGGATAAATTGCATCCAAGTGTCCTAAGAGAGACAGCTGACTTACCGCTCGTACGTTAACAATCATATTCCAGAAATCGCTGGATGAAGGCGAACTGCCAAGGGTCTGGAAGAGCGCAGTCGTGTCACCTATCTTCAAATCTGGCAAAAGGGAGATCACGTCAAATTACCGTCCGATCAGTCTCACTAATATTCCCTGCAAGATTCTCGAGTCTATAATATCAGACAATATTCTCGTCTATCTAAAAAGCAAACGAATTTTTACTGATAAACAGTTTGTTTTTTTAAAAAACGATCTGAGAAAATTCAGATGCTCTATGCAGTGGACGACTGGAAGACCTCTCTTGATAAGGGACTTGGAATAGATTTTATCCACCTGGATCTCCAGAAAGCTTTCTTTGCCCCATAAGCGTCTACTTCTCAAGCTTGCAAAATATGTCCTGGGTGGGGGGCAAATACTTGCCTGGATAACGAACTTTCTAACGGGGCGCAAGCAAGTCATTGCTGTAGAAGGTCAGATAAGCCAAATAGAATTTGATTTAATCAGTGGTGTCCCACAGGGATCTATGCTAGGCCCCCTTCTGTTCAACCTTTATATAAACGACCTAGGTGATGATATTGACTCAACAATTCTGCTGTACACGGATGACACCAAGCTATATCGTATCACCATGTCACCTGAAGACTCTGCAAAACTCCAAGAAGATCTCGACCGTATTAGCGCCTGGACGAGGACTTGGCTGATGGAAATTAATATTCCGATAAGCCACCACTTGACCCTCGGAACTGAATGTTCATCTGCATCGTACAGCACTGGGCCCACGCCACTTGCTCAGAGCACGGTCTAAAGAGATTTGGGTGTCAAGTTTGACCACAAGTTGACCTTTTCGGACCACTACGAATTGGCCGTAAAACAGGCTATGCGGGTATCAGCGCTGATCAGGAGAACGTTCAAATTTCTCGATGAAGAAATGCTCGCGACCCTCATCAAGTCGCTAGTCCACCAAATTCTCAAATATGGTCATTGCACAGTTCGTCCAACCCTGAACAAGGATGTAGATGCACTGGAAGCAGTTCAAAGGAGGATGACGAAGTTCTCCCCAAGCCTGAAAGACCTCCCATACGAACAACGTCTTCGTCCGCTTTACCTACCAGCACTCCCATACAGATTTCTAAGGGGTGATATGATCGACCTGTACAAGCTATGCCATGGCTGCTATGACAGCGTCCCCGAAGAATAATTGCTGGTCTTTAACGAAAATGATCTGCGTGGCCATCCCTTAAAGCTTAAAACTGAGAGGCTCTACAAAGATGTAGGCGAATGGGCCTTTCGAAACCGAGTTGTCGGCACCTGGAACTCCTTACCTAAAGAAACCGTTCTGGCACCCTCCGTCAGCTCTTTCAAGGACTCGTTTGACAAGATGTACGAAAGTCGTATGTATGACTTCAGTAACTTTAGAAGATTTATCTAAATTTTTGTATTTGTCTTTTTCTGTTTTGTAAGAGGCTCTGGCCTACGTTTTTGCATTATATTATTATAATGATACTCATTTTCCGCACCCTCAAATACATCGAATTTTTCGATGCATTTTAAAAACCGAATTTTTTGCACCCTCAAATACATTTTGCACCCTTTTTTGCACTAAAGATACACTTATTTTTCGAATATTTCTTATACATTTTATACTCATTTTTCGCACCCTCAAATACATCGAATTTTTCGATTTATTTCGAAAACCGAATTTTTCGCACCCTCAAATACATCGGAAGCAAATATTAGGTACATCACTAGCCAACCCCTCATCACAATATGACCAACGTATAACAACCAACAGTTACTTACATGTCCCTCGCTTGTCTTAAGATTTAACGAAGATTTTTTTTTTTCTAATGTTTACCACAGTACTGAAATCATTAACCCCCCAAAAGTTTTAAAATGATGTATCTCATTAACGAATTTCTGAACGCAACACAGAATCTCATGTACTTTGATCAGCTCATCATGGACTATTGGTCAGCGTTGAAAAGCAAATCTATCTGTCTTGGTTCAAAAGGGGATTTTCTTGCCGCGGGCCAACTTTCTAATGCCACTACTTAGAAAGAAACAAAGGGAAAGCTCTGAATTCTTTGGCAATCTGGCTAGGTAATCGTCGCACATCTTGAGCCCTTTCTGACTTCGGTCAAACCTCGATTTGAAACTGGTGCCTGTCTCCCTGCCTGCTAGAACGGAGATTTACATTCGAAAGCAGAAACATGGCTCGATGGAACAAAAGCTTAGGTGGACAACTCAGATAGTCCTCTCCGACATTCCATTTTAACTCACACGCTGTAAGCTCAGGCTCAATTACTAGTGAAGACCATCCTTTTGTTTCTTACAAGAATTTTGCACAGCTTTCAAAAACGTATTGTCACATTCATCAACCCGGCCTGAGGTCCACACTTTTCGTAAAACTTTTCTGCTCTTGCAACACAAAAACCAAACCCTTAACAATACATTTCGTTTTCAATAAAACGTAAATAACACTCAAACCATTAAGAGCGTTTTTGAAGGAGGGGGAGTAGCACCACTCTTATTTCTAAACCTTGATTAGCCTTATAATATTGTTTTTTTTTGTTATGTTGTTGTTGACGTTATGACAAATAAAATAAAACACTGCTCGAAATATGATTGTTTTCACTACAACACAAAACACGTTTTGGCCTTTGGAAGGCTTTAGAGGGCTATTTGTCGTAATTTCTGTTCTGAATTTCTGTATTTGTCGTAATCTCTGAGGGCTATTTGCCTGTTTGTCGTAATTTCTGTTCGTTTTAGTTTGACTAGACTACTCATTTTAAATTCTGTTCATTTTAGTGTTCATTTATTCATCTATAGGACTCTGTTCGTTTTAAGCACGATTCTTTATAAGTCTGTATTTCTGATCGTCTTATATTTGATATGGCTCTTTACTTTTCTTTGATAAAGTGCTTTTTTGGAAAATGATTTAAAAAGTGAAATATCAATAATGAATAAACTAAAGTGTAGCGTAGGGGGTGGATTAATTAGGGGCTTCTCTTTCTGTTTCAATTTTAAAGACTCGACGATGGTCGCTATACAGGGGGAAACTATAAATTGTAAAAGATTTTTTTATTAAACTATTCCTCCTATCTTTCCATTAGAACATTTTCCGTGGGATAAGGAGTGGCTCATTAATTTGTACTGTGGCATCGCGTACTATGTATTATATTTCTGCATTCACGCGCCCTGGAGTTACTAGGGTGAGTTACAAGACAATAAAACAAATTTTAGAACCAAAAAATTGTAATTTAGTTCTATTAATTTTTAATATTCTTTGATCATTATAAGTATTTATAGTTTGAAATCATGTGTATTTCAGTCGCTATGATATTATCATGCTATTATTGGTGAATGCGGTCACTTTTCAAATGTTGCAGCCCATGGGGAAGAATTTTTTACCCAAAAGATTAATATTTTTTATACTTTTTAATTGTCAAAAGTGTAAGAGATATATATACATAGAAGCGCAATAAAATCAACCCAATTTTATCTTAGTGGGCTAAGACACAAAATATCTCCAGGGAATATTTTTCGGCCTTCTTTACCTTAATTTGGAAAAACTTGTTCCTTTAAACCCTATACACTAAAAAATTGGCCTGGCCCTTGTTGCTTCCACATATCTTTGAAAAAAAAAAGTATTGTACGACTCTCGTTACCAAATTAAAGAAACTGGCTTTAGAACCTCCCATTTAATTCCTTTTTTTATTAACGTTATAGTTCATTTTTCTTAATATTGAAAAAAAATTGTTGCCAAAGAAAGAGTAAATCCCTGACATAACGGCGTCACATTATAAAGCAGACTGAGGCATTTACGTGGAACTTTAACTCACGAGGGCGAAATTCGGGGCCTAATGCGTCAGAACAGTTAAAAAAAGGTAAAATTATCTTAGAGATACAAGATATCATTCAAGAAAAATCCTAAAATCCATTAGCTTTCAAGGAGGATTGGGCCTCAGCCCCTCCCCCTCAGCATAGATACTTAGATTACGTGCCTGAACCGCTTGATTTATATTTCAAGCTGTATTTTTGCGTTTTTACCAGAAATTTTTCGGCATACATTAATCGATTGATTTCTTTCGTTTTCAACATATAAATAATTGTACTTAATCACTTATCTCAAAACCACCAACGACGAATCAAAATGAAATCATTACATAAAAAAGAAAAGGTAGAATTAGGTAATTGTTTATTTAAGTGCAACAAAATGACAAGCAATATTTTTATACGATGAAAACAACTGTTTACTTTTCTTTATTTATATAACTGTGCAGTGAGACAGAATGCAAACTAAATATATGACTTTTGGTTTTCCAACACTTTTGTTGCATCCGTTGTTTAAATAACAACAGATGTTGTTCATACGTATGTACGTCAATCTTCTCAGTAAATCAACTTGCTAACAAAGTTTTTGGCTCCTTATCAATTTTTATTTTTATTTTTCTGTTCACTTACTCAATTTATGAATTTATTTAAAGCGTTCGTTCGTCATTTTTGGGATTATGGTCTATTTTATTTGTGCGAGTCTTAGTAACATTTTCTTTTTTTTTAGATGTAGGCCGTTGCATCAATTGGGCGGGGGCGGGGAATTTGCTTCTCTGTATTTTGAAAAATACGTATTCAGTAAAAACATATTTTCTTTATCTTCATTGAAAAACTTAAAAAACAGCAAAATTGTCACCTCTAGGTTTTGAAAAACACGTCCCTCCTCTTGATTGACACCACTGGATGTAGGTATCATTGAAAAAATAAAGAAAGAAATGACAAAAAACAAAATAGAAGTGAAAGAACAATCTTATAAATATCTGGACTAGATTCAAAAGAAGCAATTTATTCCTGTGTTTTGTGGGGCGATGGATGCATCAAAATAGTGAAGAATTGTGAATTGTATTTAATTTGATGGAGGCAGCAAAGCACATATCACAAGGGTTTGGGGGAGTCTTCAGACCCCTAGTTTAAAAACCACACCATCGCTGTTTCGACAAGCATATTTATACTCGTACCTCCGAATGGGCAGAGATTTGGGGAATGTTTCAGCCCAATCGTTGGTCTGCAGCCAAACATCATAATCCTGGGTAATTTTAGGGCGCCTCCCCACCCCCCCCCCCCAAAAAAAAAATCTATAATTATAATTCTAATAATAATAATAATAATAATCCAAGCCAATCGGAATTTTTGATAAAGATTTTAACCCAATCAGATAAATTGCAGGAGAAACCTGATTGGCTTAGATTATTACTGACTAAATCTTGGCATTAGTAAGATTTCATTACGAATGGGTCTTTGGGTGTCAAACATCGTTGTTAATAGGAAGCTAAACTCTACTCGATCTAGTGTGACTACGCAGTACTTTTTAATCTAGTTTGTTTCCAACGTTTCTAAAACGGAAGGAAATCGAGTGCTCCGGTAGTTTCGGTGAATACCCGGTGGTACCCGGAAGAACTCTCTGTGGATGGTCTTGGTGCTCTTGATATATATATATATATATATATATATATATATATATATATATATATATATATATATATATATATATATATATATATATATATATATATATATATATATATATATATATATATATATATATATATATATATATATATATATATAATTTACTAAATCAGAAAATTTGCCCCATAAAATTCCGCTAAGTTACGATTTTCTACTATCATTTAAATTTATATGCTATTAAAATAATAATAAGGTATTTTACGAATATATATAATTTACTAAGTCAGAAAATTTGCCCAATAAAAATCCGCTAAGTTACGATTTTCTACTATCATTTAAATTTATATGCTATTAAAATAATAATAAGGTATTTTACGAATAATATGATCAACTATTTAAAACAGAGAACACCTCAAAATTGGGGACTGTAAAACAAGGAACCATCAACCTTAAATGCGAGTAAAAGGGAAATATAAAAAAGGGGAGGAGTTAAGGTTCGATCCGAACTGAACGAGGTACTGTCCGATTTTGCTGTTCCGAGGTTTGAGCCATTACATGGTCTTCTCCATACCTTTAAAGGAGTTAATTTTTTTTTCATTTTGTCTTTTTTTTTTGCTTTACGTTTCATTGCCCTACTTCTCCTTATTTTCTTTTAAAGTGAGTTGTGTTGAGCTTAGTGTTGCAACTCTAAGTGAATGAAATGATCGTAAGTTATTTGCAGTCGAGATTCCAAATTGCCTGATCGATTCAACGGACAAATATTAAAAACAGTTGACAACCGAGTGTTAATCAAACAGTTTGTGGTAACAAACTGTAAGTAAGGAGTAACCCGGCTCAATAGTAACCGAAACTCTAAAAACCGCAATTTTGATACCAGTAGGTACAGCAAAAGAATTGGATTTTTATGCTGATTTCAAATATATAAGTTTCATCAAATTTTATCTAACCCATCAAATGTTACGAGCCTGAAAAAAATTGTCTTATTTTTGAAAAAATGGGGAAACACCCCCTACATGTGATAGATTCTTATTGAAAATCAAACCATCAGATTCAGCGTAACAGAAAACTTGATCAGAAAATACTGTAGATGTTTGAAGCTCCTATCTGCAAAAGTGTGGAATTATGTATTTTTTTTCAGAAGAAAGATCACGAATGCGTATTTATTTGTTTGTTTATTTGTTGTTGTTGTTTTTTTTTTCAGGGGTTGTCGTATCGATCCAGTAGTCCTAGAATATAGAGAGAGGGCTCATTTGAACGGAAATTAAAAGGTTTAGTGCCCTTTTCAAGTGAAAAAAAAATTGGACCGCAACTTGGCCTCCTCCCACGCTCATTTTTTTCCCAAATTCTTGCAATCAAAATTTTGAGATAGCCATTTTGTTCAGCATAGTCGAAAATCTAATAAATATGTCTTTGAGGATGACTTAGTCCCTCCTCCAGTTTCCGGGGAGAGGGCTGCAAGTTGTGAACTTTGCCCATTGTTTATATCAGCGCTCATTTACATTAGTTTTCATTCAGCGCTCGTCTGATGAACATCGCCTCGGGGAGCGTTGCTTGCAAGTGAAATACGAAATAGAATTTAGACTCTTGTGATAATGTCTCTGGACTGTTATTTATATATGATTATTGATCGTGATTTGGATTACTGAAGCAGGAATACGTAAGCAGTGTGTATATGTCTTGAAATTTAAATCTGTAATAGAGGATTTTTATTCATATATGTTTTCATACGGATAACCTTGAAATCCGATACTTAACTATGCAATTGGTATTTAATGTGACATTTCGGAAATAAGTATGAATCATTTTGCTGAATGAAAATCTGTTTTCATTCAGCGTTGCTTGCAAGTGAAATACGATATAGAATTTAGACTCTTGTGATAATAACTCTGGACTGTTATTTATATATGATTATTGATCCTGATTTGGATTAATGAAGCAGGAATACGTAAGCAGTGTGTGGGAGGACTGAAACTTTTGAAACATGAATAACTCAAACGGAGCGACTATAGCTTTGACTGAGGCTATGCCTGAGGGTACAGCCAGTGCTCAGTTTTTACAGGATATTAATTTCAAGCTAGATCTGATACCCCGATTAAATGAGAATACTGAAAAGACTTTGCCGGAAGTTTTAGTGAAGGTTACATCAGTTGAAAACCAGTTTTCTTCTTTGAACCAAAAACTATATGAAAATGGAAAAGCTTGTGAAGGGATGAAAGGAGAAATTGAGATGCTTTTGAAGAATTTATAAGCAGCTACCATGTGGGCTGACGCATTTGATAAAGAACTGAGAAGATGTAATGTTGTCCTATATAACTTCGAACCTATTAATCCTGCTATATATACGCTGAAGCAAGAAATAATTATGGTTCTTAATAAGTGTATACCAGATTTAAACCTGAGCCGTTGTGACGTCAAAGACGTGTTCAGAATGCGTGCGGGACCAGTCTTACTAAAGATGAACTCTGTTGAATTTCGCGGGATAATTCTTAAGTCTAATCCCCTTTTGAAGAGGAATGGGTTGTCAGCTGCCCCTGATTATAGTGCCAGGCAAAGGGAAGCCCGTAAATACCTTAAACCAGTCTTAGAGTACGCTTTGTCGAAACACCACCAAGCTAGGCTTAGGGGAGAAAAGTTATACATCGACGGCAGAGTGTTTGTTTATGACTTTCCTTCGGAATGTGTTAAGGAAGTAACCACCTGCCCCAGTGAAGTGAATAAACAGGGACTTCCTCGAAACGGGTCAGCAGAAACAATAAAAGTCGAACTAGCTAAAGAACCGGCTAGCGAAAAAATGGACATTTCCGTCGCTGGCAGAGTGGTGTCTGAAAGCTCTGAGAGTGATAGTCAAGCCGAGAGTGATATCGAGACGGTGATCGAATTTAATATACGTGATCCAAAACTGCATTCCTCGAAGGATGCTCCGCGTCCTGTCCGGAATTCTCCAATAGTTGCGAAGAATACTGAAAAGTGAAAAGCCTGGGAGGTCATAAGCCCGTATGATCAAAATCGTATTGATGTCCGTAATGTTGCAAGAAAGGACTCTAGATCTGAGTAGAGAGGGGGGCGCTACTCCGAACACTCACCCCTGCTGCCACCTATAACTTTTTTGCACCCCAAATATGGGCATAGCCTCCCTAGGGAGAACACGTGGTTAATGGGGTCAATGACCTCTTTCTCCAGGTGTGTTTTTGGCACGCTCGAGGCGAATGTTATGATCCAGAAATAGTATTTGTTGTTGTTTCCGAGGCAAATGTCAAGGTCAATGTTGTTGTTGTTTTTGGCCAAGTGCACGCTCTCAGCGAATGTCATGAGTTTCCAGAAATAGAAAACAGCATTTGTTGTTGTTTTGGACATGTACATGCTCGAGGCGAATGTCATGGTGTCCAGAAATAGGAAACAGCATTTGTTGTTGTTGTTGTTTTGGGCAAATGTTATGAGTTTCCAAGGTACCTAACCTAACCTGACATGACACATGACACATCATAAATGACACGTGACACGTCACATATGAAACGTGACACGTGACACGTAGCACATGACACGTGACACGTGTCACATGACGCATGGCACATGGCACATGACACATGACACATGACAAATGACAAATGACACATGACACATGACACGAAACATGACACATGACACGTGACGACTGACACATGACACATGACATATGACACAAGAATGACGTAATCAACTAGGACAAATGGATTTTCTGAGAAATTGATTACATAATCGGTAGAACCATATTAGGAGGTCGTGACGGGGGTCCATATATGGAAATAGAATGACTTAATCGACTAGTAAAATGGATTTGTGAGAAATTGATTACATAATCAGTAGAACCCTATCAGAAGGTCATGACGGGAGTCCATACATGGGCATAGAATGACGTAATCGACTAGGACAGTTGGATATCTGATAAATTGATAAAATAATCGATAGAACCATATCAGGAGGTCGTGACGGGGCTCCATATATGGACATAGAATGACGTAATCGACTAGGAAAATGGATTTCGGAGAAATTGATTACATAATCAGTAGAACACTATCAGAAGGTCATGACGGGAGTCCATACATGGGCATTGAATGACGTAATCGACTAGGACAGTTGGAATGTTTCAGTAGTGTTATGTTGCGGTTTACTTTGACACAATTACATTCTCTTGATTTTCAAAGTTTATTTTGAATTTCTTTCAGTGAAATGCAAGAGTTGGAATATTTCAATAGTGTTTTGTTGTGGTTTACTGTGTCGCAGTTACATTCTCTTGATTTTTCAAAGTTCATTTGAATTTCTTTCCTTAAAATGCAAGTGTTTGATTATTTCAGTAGTGTTTTGTCTTGGTTTACTATATCACAGTTACATTTTATTGATTTTTCGAAGTTCATTTTTAATTTGTTTCTTGAAATGCAAGGGTTGGATTATTTCAGTAGTGTTTTGTCATGGTTTACCTTGACACAGTTACATTCTATTGATTTTTCAAAGTTCATTTGAATTTCTTTCGTTGAAATGCAGGAGTTGGATTATTTCAGTAGTGTTTTGTCGGGGTTTACCTTGTCACAGATACATTCTCTTGATTTTTCAAAGTTTATTTTGGATTTCTTTCGTTTAAATGCAAGAGTTGAATTATTTAGTAGTGGTTTGTTGTGGTTTACCTTGTCACACCTACATTCTCTTGACTTTTCAAAGTTCATTTTGAATTTCTTTCATTGAAATGAAAGAGTTGGAATAATTCAGTAGTATTTTGTCTTGGTTTACCTTGACACAGTTACATCCTCTTGATTTTTCAATGTTCATTTTTGATTTCTTTCGTTTAAGTGCAACAGTTGGATTTTTTCAGTAATGTTGTGTTGTTGTTTACTTTGTCACAGTTACATTCTATTGATTTCTCAAATTTAATTTTGAATTTAATTCTTTGAAATGCAAGAGTTTGAATATTTCAATTGTGTTTTGTTGTGGTTTACCCTGTCACAGTTACATTCGCTTGATTTTTCAAAGTTCATTTTGAATTTCTTTAGTTGAAATGCAAGAGGTGGAATATTTCAGAAGCGTTTTGTCGTGGTTTACCCTGTCGCAGTTACATTCGCTTGATTTTTCAAGGTTCATTTTGAATTTCTTTCAGTGAAATGCAAGAGTTGGATTATTTCAGTAATGTTTTGTTGTGGTTTACAATATCACAGTTAAATTCTCTGGATTTTTCAAATTCATTTTCGATTTATTTAATTGTTATTTAAGAGTTAAATTATTTAAGTGGTGTTTTGTTGTGGTTTACTATGTCACAGTTTCATTCTCTTGATTTTGCAAATTTCCTTTTGAATATTGTTAAATGAAAGGCAAGACTTGGAATATTTCAATACTGTTTTGTCATGATTTACCTTGCCACAGTTACATTCTATTAATTTTTCAAATTTCTTATTGTATTTCTTTCATTGAAATGCAAGAGTTGAAATATTTCAGTAGTGTTTTATCGTGGTATACCTTGTCACAGTTACAATCTCTTGATTTTTCAAAGTTCATTTTCGATTTCTTTCATTGAAATGCAAGAGTTGGAATATTTCAGTAGTGTTTTGTTGTGCTTTACCTTGTCACAGTTAAATTCTATTAATTTTTCAAAGTTAATTTTGTATTTCTATCTGTGAAATGCAAGAGTTGGATTATTTCAGTAGTTTTTTGTCATGGTTTACCTTCTCACAATTATATTCTCTTTATTTTTAAAAGTCCATTTTGAATTTCATTAGTTTAAGTTAAATATTTTTATTATAAAATTAGTGTTTTTTCTTCCTTTGAAAATACAGATTTCCTTTTGCATGATTTTTCAAATTTCTATTTCTTTTTATCTAGATTATTATAAAGATTTTTAATATCTAAGTTTTTTTTGTTTTTGATTTAAATTGTAACAGTTAAGTTCTCTTTATTTTCCAAAGTTAATTTCGGTTTTCTTTCGTTGAAATGCAAGATTTGGAATATGTCAGTAGTGTTTTATCGTGGTTTACATTGTCTCAGTTACATTCTCTTTATTTTTAAAAGTTCATTTTGAATTTCTTTAGTTGAAATACAAGAGTTGGAATATTTCAGAAGAGTTTTTTCGTGGCTTACCGTGTCACAGGTATATTCTCTTGATTTTTCAAAGTTCATTTTAAATTTCTTTCAGTGAAATGCAAGAGTTGGAATATTTCAGTAGTGTTTTGTCGTGGTTTACCATGTCACAGTTACATTCTCTTGATTTTTTAAAATTAATTTTAAATTTCTTTATTTGAAATGCAAGAGTTGGAATATTTCAGAAGCGTTTTGTTATGTTTTACCTTGTCATACTCACAGTAGATTTATTTTTCATCTTTCATTTGAATTTCTTTAATTGAAATGCAAGGGTTGGAATATTTCAGTAGTGTTTTGTTGCGGCTTACCTTGTCACAGTTACATTCTCTTGATTTTTCAAAGTTCATTTTGAATTTCTTTCATTGAAATGCAAGAGTTTGAATATTTCAGTAGTGTTTTGTCGTGGTTTACCTTGTCACAGTTACATTTTCTGGATTTTTCATATTTAATTTTAGATTTCATTAGTTGAAAAGCAAGTGTTGGAATATTTAAGTAGTGGTTTGTAATTGTTTACCTCGTCAAAGTTAAATTATCTTTATTTTTAAAATTTAATTATTTATTTATATATTTGAAATTAGAGAGTTGAATTATTTTTCAGTAGATTTTGTTAGTAGTTTACCGTGTCACAGTTAAATTCTCTTTATTTTTCAAAGTTCATTTTGGATTTCTTTCGTTGAAATGCAAGAGTTGGAATATTTCAGTAGAGTTTTGTCTTGGTTTACCATGTCACATTTACATTCTCCGTATATTTAACAGTTCCTATCGAAGTTTCGTTGTTGAAATGCAATAGTTGGAATATTTCAGTAGTGTTTTGTCGTGGTTTACATTGTCAAAGCTACATTACAGTGATTTTTCAAAGTTCATTTTGAATTTATTTCATTGAAATGCAAGAGTTGAAATATTTCAGTAGTGTTTGGTTATGGTTTACCTTGTCACAGTTAAATTTTCTTGATTTTTCAAAGTTCATTTTGAATTTCTTTCATTGAAATGCAGGTTAGGTTAGGCTAGATCAAGTTAGGTTAGGTTAAGTTAGGTTATTTTACGTTTGATTAGGTTACCCTACGACCGCGTGCGAACGTTGACTAGCCTAACCTGACCTAACTTGACCTAACCTAACTTAGCTTCACCTAACTTGATCTAGCCTAATTTAACCTAACCTCACAGAACTCAAGAAAATGTAACAGTGTCAAGGTAAAGCACAACAAAACATATTTCAACGAAACAAATGAACTTTCAAAAATAAATAGAATATAAGTGTGACATAGTAAATCATGACAAAACACTACTGAAATATTCCAACTCTTGTATTTCACCGAACGAAATCAGAAAAGAACTATGAAAAATAAAGAAAATGTAACTTTGAAAAAGTAAACCACGGCAAAACACTACTGAAATATTCCAACTCTTGTATTTCAACGAAAGAAATCCAAAATGATCTTTGAAAAAATCAAGCGAATGTAAGTGTGGTAAGGTAAACCACGAGAAAAAACTATTGAAATATTTTAGCTCTTGCATTTCAATGAAAGAAATCCAAAAGGAACTTTGAAAAATCAAGAGAATGTAACTATGACATGGTAAACCATAACCAAACACTACTGAAATATTCAGAGTCTTGCATTTCAATGAAAGAAATTCAAATGAACTTTGAAAAATTAAGAAAATGTAACTTTGACAAGGTAAACCACGACAAAACACTACTGAAATAATCCAACTCTTACATTTCAATGAAAGAAATTCAAAATGAACTTTGAAAAATCAATAGAATGTAACTGTGACAAGGTACACCATGACAAAACACTACTCAAATATTCCAACTCTTGCATTTCATTTATATAAATTTAAAATGAACTTTAAAAAATCAAGAAAATTTTATTGTGACATGATAAACTATAACAAAATACTACTGAAATATTCCAAGTCTTGCATTTCCACGACAGAAATTCAAAATGAACGTTGAAAAATCATTGGAATGTAGCTGTGACAAGGTAAAGCACGACAAAACACTACTGAAATATTCCAACTCTTGCATTTAAACGACAGAACTTCAATCTGAACTTTTAAATATTAAAAGAATGTAACTTGGACATGGTAAACCATGACAAAACTCTACTGAAATATTCCAACTCATGCATTTCAATGAGATAAATCGAAAATGAACTTCGCAAAATCAAGAGAATGTAACTGTGACAATGTAAACTACAAACAAACACTACTGAAATAATACAACTCTTGCATTTCAACGAGATAAATACATAATTAAATTTTAAAAATCTTGAGAATTTAATTTTTAAAAGGTAAAACCCTACTGCCACCTAGTTAAATATTCCAAAAATTTCTGGAAAATGTTTTGTCTCCAAAATGAAATTAGAAGATAATCGAAAAATAATCTGTTTCAAGGAACATCTCGACGAAACACTTATGACGCATAACATCTACTGCTGTTACATTTAAGCCGTCCAAAATCAGAAATAACAATTCGAGAAAATATAACTGTGACAAGGTAAGCCGCAACAAAACATAACTGAAATATTCCAACCCTTGCATTTCAAGGAAAGAAATTCAAATGAACTATGAAAAATCATGAGACTGTAACTGTGACAAAGTAAAACACAACAAAACACTACTGAAATATTCCAACTCGTGCATTTCAACGAATGAAATTTAAAATGAATTTTAAACAATCAAGAAAATGTAACTGTGACATGGTAAACCAGAACAAAACACTACTGAAATATTCCAACTCTTGCATTTCACTGAAAGAAATTTAAAATGAACTTTGAAAAATCAAGAGAATATACCTGTGACAAGGTAAACCACGACAAAACGCTTCTGAAATATTCCAACTCTTGCATTTCAACTAAAGAAATTCAAAATGAACTTTGAAAAATCAAGAGAATGTAACTGAAACAATGTAAAACATTATAAAACACTACTGAAATATTTCAACTCAAGAATTTTAAAGAAAGAAATACTACATGAACTTTGTGAAATCGAGATAATGTAACAGTGACCAGGTAAAGCATAACAAAACACTACTGAAATAATACAACTCTGGTATTTTAACGAAAGAATTCAAAATGAACTTTGAAAAATCAAGAGAATGTAACTGTGACAAGGTAGACCACGACAAAACACTAATGAAATAATCCAACTCTTGCATTTCAATGAAATAAATTGAAAATGGACTTTTAAAAATCAAGAGAAAATAACTAAGACAAGGTAAACCAAGACAAAACACTACTTAAATAATTCAAATCTTGCATTTCAACGAAAGAAATACAAAAATAACTTTGAAAAATTAAGAGACTATAATTGTGACAAGGTAAACCACAACAAAGCACTAATGAAATGTGCCGATTCTTGCATTTCAATAAAAAAAATAGAAAATGTCCTTTGAAAAATCAAGAGAATGTAACTGTGACAAGGTATACCACGACAAAACACTATTGAAATATTTCAACTCTTACATTTCAATGAAAGAAATCCAATACTAACTTTGAAAAATTAAGAGAATGTAACTGTGGCAAGGTAAATCACGACAAAACAATACTGAAATACTCCAACTCTTGCATTTCGATGAAAGAATTTCAAAATGAACTTTGAAAAATCAAGAGAATTTAAATGTGACAAGGTAAACTTCAACAAAACACTACTGAAATATTCCAACTCTTGCATTTCACTGAAAGAAATTCAAAATGAACTTTGAAAAATCAAGAGAATATAACTGTGACATGGTAAACCTCAACAAAACGCTTCTGAAATATTCCAACTCTTGCATTTCAACTAAAGAAATTCAAATGAACTTTGAAAAATCAAGAGAATGTAACTGTGACAGGGTAAACCACAACAAAACACAACTGAAATATTCCAACTCTTGCATTTAAACGAATGAAATTCCAAATGAACTTTGAAAAATCGAGATCATATAATTGTGACAAGGAAAACCACGAAACCACACTATTGAAACAATCCAACTCTTGCATTTCAACGACAGAAATACAAAATGAACTATGAAAAATCAAAAGAATGTAACGGCAACAAAGTAAACTACAACAAAACCCTATTGAAATGTTCTAACTCTTGCATTTAAATGAAGGAAATTCAAAATGAACTTTGAAAAATCAAGAAAATGTAACTGTAACACGGTAAACCACAACAAAACACTACTGAAATAATCCAACTCTTGCATTTCAGCGAAAGAAATTCAAAATGAACTTTGAAAAATCAAGAGAATGTATCTGTGACTAGGTAAATCACAACAAAACCCTACTGAAATATTTCAACTCTTGCATTTCAATGAAAGAAATTCAAAATGAACTTTGAAAAATCAAGCGAATGTAACTGTAAGAAGGTAAACCGCAACGACACACTACGGAAATATTCCAACTCTTGCATTTCAACGAAAGAAATACAAAATGAACTTTGAAAAAACAAGAGAATGTAACTGTGACAAAGTAATCCACAACAAAACACTATTGAAATATTCCAACTCTTGCATTTAAATGAAGGAAATTCAATATTAACAATGAATAAAAATTAAAAGTTAAATGTAACACGGTAAACAAAAAAAACTAACATCTTATATAATCTTAGTCTTTAGCTTCAGCGAAAGAAATTCAAAATTAGTTATGAAAAATTACTAGAATGTAAATGTGAAACAGTAATCCACGATATAAAATCACAGAAATATTTTAACTCTTCGATTTCAACGATAGAAATTCAAAATGAACTTCGAAAAATAAAGAGATTGTAACTGTGACTAGGTAAGTCGCAACAAAACACTACTGAAATATTTCAACTCTTGCATTTCAACGAAAGAAATTCAAATGAACTTTGAAAAAATCAAGAGAATGTAACTCTGATAAGGTAAACCGCTAAAAAACAATATTGAAATAGTGAAAATCTTGCATTTCAAAGAATGGAATTCAAAATGAACTTTGAAAAATCAAGAGAATGTAAGTGTTCTAGGGTAAACCATTTCAAAACACTTCTGAAATATTCCAACTCCTGCATTTCAATGAAAGAAATTCAAAATGAACTTTGAAAAATCAAGAGAATGTAACTGTGACAAAGTAAACCACGACATAACACTACTGAAATATTCCAACTCTTGCATTTCAAAAAAAAGAAATTCAAAATGAACTTTGAAAAATCAAGAGAATGTAACTGTGACAAGGTAAGCCACAACAAAACACTAGTGAAATACTCCAACTCTTTCATTTAAATGAGCGAAATTCAAAATGAACTTTGAAAAATCAGGATAATGTAACTGTGACACTGTAAAACACAACAAATCACTACTGAAATAATCCAAATCTTACATTTCAGCAATAAAAAATTGAAATGAACTTTAAAAAATCAAGAGAATGTATCTGTGACAATGTAAAACACGACAAAACAATAGTGAAATAATCCAACTCATGCATTTCAACGAAAGAAATTCAAAATAAAGTTAGAAAAATCAAGAAAATGTAACTGTGACTAGGTAAGCCTCAACAAAACACTACTGAAATATTCTCACTCTTGCATTTCAAGGAAAGAAATTCAAATGAAGTTTGAAAAATCACGAAAATGTAACTGTGACAAATTAAACCACGACATAACACTACTGAAATATTCCAACTCTTGCATTTCAATGAATTAAATTCAAAATGAACTTTGAAAAATCAAGAGAATGCAACTGTGATAATGTAAACCACGACAAAACACAACTGAAATATTCCAACTCTTGCATTTCAATGAAAGAAATTCAAATGAACTTTGAAAAAACAAGAGAATGTAACTGTGAAATGGTAAACCACGACAAACCAGTACTGAAATAATCCAACTCTTGCATTTCAATGAAAGAAATTCAAAATGAACTTTGAAAAATCGAAAAAATGTAATTGTTACAAAGTAAACCACATCAACACTGTACTGAAATATTCCAACTCTTGCATTTCACAAAACGAAATTCAAATGAACTTTGAAAAATCAAGAGAATATAAATGTAAAAATGTAAACCAATACAAAACACTACTGTAATATTCCATCTCTTGTATTTCAATTAAAGAAAGTCAAAACTAAATTTGAAAAATAAATGAATGTAGGTTTGACAAGGTAAACCATGACAAAACACTACTGAAATATTCCAACTCTTGCATTTCAACGAAAGAAATTCAATATGAACTTTGAAAAATCAAGAGAATGTTTATTGTGATAAAGTAAATCACGACAAAACACTACTGAAATAATCCAACTCCTGCATATCAACTAAAGAAATTCAAAATGAACTTTTAAAAATCAATAGAACGTAACTGTGACATTGTAAACAGCGAAAACTTAAATAATGAAACTCTTGCATTTCACGAAAGAAATTCAAAATGAAATTTGAAAAATCAAGAGAATTTAACTGTGACTAGGTAAGCCGCAAAAAAACACTATTGAAATAATCCAACCCTTGCATTTCAAGGAGAGAAATTCAAATGACCATTGAAAAATCAAGAGAATGTAACTGCTACTAAGTAAGACGCAACAAACCACAATTGAAATATTCCAACTCTGGCATTTCAATGAAAGAAATTCAAAATGAACTTTGAAAAATCAAGAAAATGTAACTGTGTCAAGGTAAACCACGACAAAACACTACTGAAATAATCCAACCCTTGCATTTCAATGAAAGAAATCAAAAGTTAATTTTTAAAACTTAATAGAACTTAAACGTGACGTGGGAAATCACGACAGAACACTAATTATATTTTCTACTTCTTACATTACAGAGAATGAAACCCAAAATGAAATTTAAAAGAATATGAAAATGTAGCTGTGACACGGTAAAACATAAAAGACCACTACTGAATTATTCCCACCCCTAAATTTTACTGTACGAAAATCAAATGTACTTTGTAAAATTAAGGTAGTATAACTGTTACATAGTAAACCACAACAAAAGACTACTGAAATAATCCAACTACTGCATTACAACGAAAGAAATTAAAATGAAATTTGAAAAATCAATAGAATGTAACTGTGACAAGGTAAACCATGACAAAACACTATTGAAATATTCCAACCCTTGCATTTCACGAAAGAAATTCAAAATGAACTTTGAAAAATCGAGAGAATGAAACTGTGTCACAGTAAACCGCAACAAAACACTATTGAAATAATCCAACTGTCCTAGTCGATTACGTCATTCAATGCCCATGTATGGACTCCCGTCATGACCTTCTGATAGGGTTCCACTGATTATGTAATCAATTTCTCCGAAATCCATTTTCCTAGTCGATTACGTCATTCTATGTACATATATGGACCACCGTCACGACCTCCTTATCTGGTTCTACCGATTATGTTAACAATGTCGAATAATGCCAGCGGTCTGAGTCAAGTACTTCATTCAAATTCCTATTCTTTAATGATGTCTTTCAATCCTTATATGGATCTACATTTTATTATATTAAGTTATCCCAAATCCATTTTACTAGTCGATTTCCTACTTAAATGCATTTGTATGGACCCCGTCAAGACCTCTTGATAGGGTTCCACCGATTATGTAATCAATTTATCAGGAAATCCATTTGTCCTAGTTGATTACGTCATTCTTGTGTCATATGTCATGTGTCATTCGTCACGTGTCATGTGTCATGTTTCATGTGTCATGTGTCATGTGTCACGTGTCATGTGTCATGTGTCATGTGTCATGTGTCACGTGCCAAGTGTCCTGTGTCATGTGTCATGTTTCATGTGTCATGTGTCATGTGTCACGTTTCATGTGTGATGTGTGATGTGTCATGTGTGATGTGTCATGTGTCATGTCAGGTTAGGTTAGGTACCTTGGAAACTCATAACATTTGCCCAAAACAACAACAACAACAAATGCTGTTTCCTATTTCTGGACACCATGACATTCGCCTCAAGCATGTACATGTCCAAAACAACAACAAATGCTGTTTACTATTTCTGGATCATAACATTCGCTGAGAGCGTGCACTTGGCCAAAAACAACAACAACATCGACCTTGACATTCGCCAGTGAAACAACAACAAATACTATTTCTGGATCATAACATTCGCCTTGAGCGTGCCAAAAACACACTTGGAAAAAGAGGTCATTGTCCCAATTAACCACGTGTTCTCCCTAGGGAGGCTATGCCCATATTTGGGGTGCAAAAAAGTTATAGGTGGCAGCAGGGGTGAGTGTTCGGAGTAGCGCCCCCCTCTCTACTGATCTGGTGGCGGAAGAGCTAACTACAGAGGTCAGTCGAGGAGCACCAGAGCTGCCTCATCAAGAGATTATTATAGACTTTCATACTCACCTGATGAGCCAGAAACGCCCTTTGTCCTGCCGACACATGACCAGCTTGTTCTAAGTGAATAGGGACAGTATGGCCATGTTCACCCTATGCGAGTAATCACATGGAATGTCCAGGGTGTGAGAAATAAGGCTGAACAAGTACTGAAGGACCTAGGTGGTGTTGATATTATTGCTCTTGTGAAGTCGTGGCATAGTGACGATACAGTGCCTTATTTTGAAGGATACTGGGTAGAAAATGTGGCCCGTAAACCAGCAAAGAATATGAGATATTATGGAGGTATTTTGTTGTTAATTAAGCAAGGTCGTTTCCGTAAACATTCTCGAATTTCTAGTGTATCGGAGAATATTATATGGGTTCGGATTCATCTTGCTAGTGGTAAAAGTTTGATTTTAGGTGCCGTGTATATTGCCCCCCAGAATAGTTCGTATGCAGTAGAAGTGACACGGGATTTATTAGAGGAGGAGCTTAGGCAATTGTGATCACGTTTTGATAAGGATTATTTTTTGGTGGTGGGGGACTTTAATGCTTATACGGAAATATGTAAGGAGATTAATCAAGTTTCATTTGTTGATACGCCGGACCGGATACCTGATATTTCTAAGACATCTAGAAGGAGCAAAGATATTGAAAGAAGGGTTAATTATTGGGGTAAAAGGCTTCTGGAACTGTGTTTAGATAATGCATTAGTGATTGGAAATGGAAGATTTGGGATGGATGGGGAGGAGGGTGAGTTTACCTGTCGGTCGGGGACAAACCCTAGTGTAATTGATTATGTTTTGGTTGGTATTGAGCTAGTGGCCCTGGCCGATGATGTTGAGGTTCTTAGGGTCGTAGGATCTGACCACTTACCAGTTGAGACTAAGCTTTGCCTTGGAAGAGGAGTTCCAAGGAATAAAAAAGGTGATAGTCCTACTAGCAGGCTTACATATGATCTATGTTTTTCAGGGAAGTTTTTAAAGAGTGAATAGAGTAAAGAGGAGCTGGAGTTGATGAATGTAGATGAAATTTTGGAAGATTTGGGTTTTGGGATTTATGAGTGTGTTCGTGCGTCAGAGAAACCAAATATGAAAAGGAAAAATAGTTTTTTTCTTATGATGAATGTAGTTCTTTTAAAAAGGAGTTGAAGGAGTTATTAGATTTGGTAAATGCTTGCTCTGTAGAGGAAGAAAGGCAGGGTTTGTTTTGTGGTTTAAGGAAAGGAGAAGGGAATATAATAGGCTAAAACGGAGGAAAAAACGGGAGAAAATTAGAGAGGAATAGAAAGAGATAGAGAAGGCTTTTATGGTAGGGGATACAAAGCAATTTTGGTCAGGAATAAGGCAAGAGAATAGACAAGGAAAAGGCCAATTACAAATTCCTGAAGCTGATACTTAGCCTAGTTTTCTTGAGAGTAAAGATGAAGATTCTAGCGGCCTTGATAGTGAAGAATCAAGAGTTGCTCCGCAGTTTCCGATGAAAGAAAAATATTATGAGTTAGTGAAGGAGGTAACCTCAGATGAAGTTAGGAAAGTAGTAAAGAAGATGAAGGGAGGATCAGGGCCAGGAATAGATGGTATACCAGCAGTTTTGTTAAAGAGGTTTCTTGGTGTTTTTTTGCTAGTTTTAGTGAATATTTTTAATAGAATTATAGGTAGTGGTGTATGGCCTTCCCTATGGAAAGTAGCCTATTGATTATGGTACCTCTATTTAAGAAAGATAGTCCTAGTGATCATGATGCCTATAGGTTGATAGCATTAGCACCTGCATTTAGTAAAATTTTAGTAAAGATTTTGGACAATTGGTTGAATGAATGGTTGGAGGGTTATGGGGTAATTAAAGAGGAGCAGGGGGGTTTCAGGAAAGGATATAGTACGTTGGATAGAGCATTTGTGTTAAGTGCACTGATAGAGAAGTATGGATCAGGTAGAAAAAAGCTCTATGTTGCGTTTCTAGACTTAAGAAAGGCATTCGACAATGTAGATAGAGCTCTCCTTGAAAAGTATTTAAGAGATGTAGGTCTACCTTTAACTTTTATTCGTTTATTTGTTGGTATGTATTCTGGGTCTAACTCTACGGTCAGGGTTGCAGGTTCGGGATTTTCCAGGCTATTTGACCAGGCTTAAGAAAGGAGTGAAGCAGGGCAGCTCCATGTCCCCGAGACTGTTCGGTTTGTTTTTGAATGATACGGTGGAGTTTCTGGAAAAAAAATGGGCTCCGAAGCTGTGTCTTGGAAAAGTTAATTTTTCGGTGTTATTATTTGCAGATGAAACTGCATTGGTGGCGAAGTCGGCAAGGGAGATTCAGATATTATTTGATTTAATTGAGGAATATTTACAAATGAAAAAGTTACAGCTTAACGTTATGAAAACTGAAGTGGTTGTTTTTAGTAAAAGCAAAGAAAAAATAGAAAATATATTTGTATTTGGAGGATAACAAATAGAAGTAGTTGAAAAAATAAAGTATCTTGGTTATATCTTCCAAAGTAATGGTGGATGGAGTTCTCATATTAAAGAAGTGTTAAATAATTTGTCTTTGCATAAGAGGTTTTTTTTTATCCAAGATTATGCCGATTCTCCATTACGGGGCAGAGATCTAGGGACATGAGAACGCTGCCCAGTTTTAAGAGATTGTACGGGTTGTATAGAATGACCCTTACCCAGTTTCTTAAAGAAGACCTTGGACTGTGGTCTCTTAAAAGTTATAGGACAGTCCAAATGATCAAATTTTGGCTAAGGGTTGTACAGTTACCCAGTGATAGGCTACTGAAGGCTGCATATGATGAGTTACTTCCGCTACATTGGAAAAGATCTTGGCCTTTTAAACTGAAAGAGGTGCTGAATAAGACAGGTTTTTCTTTCGCAAGGAATGATGGCCTTGGACCAACTAGTCAACAATTACAGTTGGACAAGGAAATCAAGCGGGTGCTGGAGGACCAGACGATACAGAAATGGGGCGAGGAGATTAAGAATTCGGAAACTTAAAGGTAGTATAAAGAGGTTAAGATAATTTATGGTCAGGAATTTTACTTTAAGTGAAATTTACCGTCTAGATACCTTACATGTTGGATGCAGCTACGACCTAATTGCCTTCCGATTCGTTACAGATTGAAAGTTTTTGAGAGGAGGAAAAGTGTCCCGGACGGCAGGTTTGCTTGCCCTCTTTGCCAAGAAGAGGAGGAGAATTTGAAGCATTGTCTGAGTCGTTGTCGATTACTTTCGGGGGTAAGGGAAAATTTATTTGGGAATGATGGAGTGCTGCTTCCTGATGCCTTGAAAAGTACGTCACTTTATTTGTCTAGTGGAAAGATATCTTGTTGAGTATTTTGCAAAAAGAAGAGAGTAGTTTTTTATTTTATTGTTATTTTTTTCTTTATTATTGTGATGAGTGCTGTAAGCTGTAGTTTATTAATCTTGTATGTTATTTGTGTACATGGCCACTTTTGGCTTGAAATTCGCGTTACTTTATTTTATCTTATTTATCTTATAGTATTGGCTATTAAGTATACAGACGTTTTCAGGAGGGATTTTTTTCTGGGTGGGGGGGAGGTTGTCAGAGGAAGGGATTACGTGGGAGGATCTTTCCATAGAGGATGTTTCCTTGGGGGAAGGGACATTTCTATGAAGGGGGAGCCGGATTTCCCAGCATATTAAAAAAAAATGATCAGAAATTAAATAAAAAAACAAGTTTTTTTTCGACTGAAAGTAAAAAGCAACATTAAAACTTTAAACGAACCGAAATTATTACGTGTATTAGGGGGGTTCGCCCCCTAGTCAATACCTCACTCTTGATTTTTTTTTTTTTTAGAACTTTCAAAAGAACTATCTATTCTAATTAAACGGCCTTTGTGATTCAGGGATTTGTGATTCGAACTAAATTCAAACTTTAGCGTAAAGAACGAGGTATTGACTAGGGGGCGAACCCCCTCATATACGTAATAATTTCTGTTCGTATTAGGTTTTAATGTTGCTTCTTACTTTCAGTTGAAAAAACTTGTTTTTTCTTATTTAATCAAGAAGGAGCTTCAACATTAAAAGGGAAAAACTCGTATATATTAACAACTAGAACAAGTCCAATAGTAGAGAGAGAAGAGGCGACACAATTAACAGAATCAAAAAGACCTCTCTGGTTACGACTTACTAGGAGGATATCATTCGTGTTAGCAATGTTTGAGACATAAAAATTTCCTAAAAAATCAAAAGTCAGAAAACAGTTCATAATAACAGATATACACAGTTTTAAAATAGAAACAAAGAGTATGGGTAACTTGAAAATATTAACGCCATCTAGCGTATGGCGACACTTGACATTTTTTCAAAATGTGGAATTTTGTATATTTTGCGAGAAGAAAGATCACGGATGAGTGTTTATATTTTTCCCCAGGGATGATCGTATCGAAATATCAGTCTTGGAATATCGAGAAAAGGCTCATTTGAAAGAAAATTAAAAGTTCTAGTGCCCTTTTTAAGAAGAATGAATTTGTCTGGAGGGAATTTTCCTGGTGGGGGTTATTTTATGTGGGAAGAACTTTACATGGAGGGATTTACCTTGAGGGGAAGGAATTTTCCATGGAGTGGGAAGCCGGATTTCCTGGTGTTATTTAAAAAGATCAGACATTAAATTAAAAAAACAGATTTTTTCAACTGAAGGGATTACCCCCTTCTCAACACCTCGTTCTTTATACTACTTAATGAAATTGTTAACTAATCATTTTCTTTGATTTATGAATTGGAAAATGGCTCTAGAATTTGCAGTAACAACATTTTCTGAGACTGTTTAACAGGCGTGAGATTATTTAAAAATTTGTTTATTATTATCAACAACAACAGCATATCATTATCTTTTTTGTTTATTACAGTTTTACGGGAAAGAAAAACAATTTCATGTACATACGATTTCAGCTCTTAGAAACATTATTTTGCTATCTTTTTTGTGTTGCCAATGAAGCTTTCTTGTACCCCTAACTGATATTACAGTAGGGAGGGGGTCATCATTTCTGTACGAACAAGATTCAGCCAATCAGAGAGCTACAATACCTGTACGAACAAGACCACAACTCTTTCTAGGCCAATTAGAGAACTCAGAATACTGCGGGGAAAATGCACATGCGCACTGAATACTGGGAATACAATGTTATTGATCCACTAACGGAATTAGAAATGACATCACTTGATTTCTAGGAATTATGCGGGACTCTAAAGAGATAGAAATTCCATTTTTAAATATGGCTTCTCTGGTCTTTAGGCTTGGTGATAAATTCAGGAATTATTATTTCAAAGCCTTAATAGTGTAACTATGAACACTTTAGATAATTTTCAGAAATTCAAACGAGACGCAAGACAGATTAAATATATTTGAAGTGGAAATTGTTTCCTAGGAATTTTAAATGTGACAGGGCAGGGATACCAAAACAAAGGAACATTCAGACATTAAGTTTAGGGGATTATTTGGGCGAAACAAATTAATTGACATTTTAGGAATTATTTGGGCGAAACAAATTAATCGACATTTTGGGCGATGATTTGGGGTGAAACTCTGTGGTCGCTATAACAGACATGTACACAATATGGGATATGGACGATACAAAATATTGTTTTTAGCAATGGAGTATGCTAAAAAGTTGAAAGTAATAGACCCATTGATGTTAAGATGACCTTGTGATTTTACCTAACTTTACTTTCCAATTGCGTTCAGTATAATACACAAATACCAATCGAGCAGTGTTGTCATTATAAAATATGTTCTAAAATTCTAGTATACTAAAAATTTTGTACTAATAGAGATGTAGATGGCAAGAAAATAATTTTAATGAGGAAATTCAGAACAATCCTTAGAAATCCTTAGGAATCAAGTAGTGAGATTATTGTAGGTTTGAAGCATCAAGGATCGCAACCATCAATGACCCTAAGCACTAAGGACCTCAACCTCCAAAGGCCACCTATCCCCAACCTCCCAGAGGCCCCCTCCACCCAACTTTTATGCCCCCCCCCCATTTCTTATACTTTTTTTTGAAGCTTTATTTTATTTTTTTAAAGATGATATTTTTTTCAATTTTTTTACATCTCTTAGAATGACATGAAGCATACTTAAAACATAAAAGTTCACATTTAATTGGAATAAGCAAACACCCGCTCAGACAAACAGCCAATAAGAGTGAGAGAGCCAAAAACAAATAAGAATACGGAGATTCACACACACAAACCGAGAAGGACATTCATTGGAATAAGCAAACACCCGCCCAGACACACAGGCAAAAAAAGTGAGAGACAAAAAAACATACAAAATACGTAGATTCAGACACACAAACCGAGAAAGAAATGCATTGGGATAAATAAACAAACACCCAGATACAAAGGCAAACAGTATTAGAGAGGCAAAAACACGTACAATTGCGTAGATTCTGACACAAAACACCAAGAAAGATATGAACTGGAATAAGCAAACACAAGCCCAAACACACAGGCAAAAAGAGTGAGAGAGACAAAACACATACAAATACGTAGATTCAGACACACAAACCGAGAAACACATGCATTGGAATAAGCAAACACCCACCCAAACACACAGGCAAAAAGAGTGAGAGGGACAAATACACATACAAATACGTAGATTCAGACACACAAAGCGGGAAAGACATGCATTGGAATAAGCAAACACCCGCCCAGACACACAGGCGAAAAGAGTGAGAGAGACAAAACACATACAAATACGTCGATTCAGACACACAAACCGAGAAAGACATGCATTGGAATAAGCAAAACCCGCCCCCACACACAGGCAAAAAGAGTGATAGAGACATAAACTTATACAACTACGTATATTCAGACGCACAAAGCTTGAAAGAGATGCATTGGAATAAGAAAACACCCGCCCAGACACAAAGACAAAAACAGTAAGAGAGACAACAACACATACAAATATGTAGATTCAGACACACAAACCGAGAAAGACATGCATTGGAATAAGAAAAAACCCGCCCAGACACACAGGCAAAAAGAGTGAGAGAGACAGAAACACATACAAATACATAGATTCAGACACACAAACCGAGAAAGACATGGATTGGACTAATTCAACACCCGCCCAGGCAAACAGACAAAAAAAGTGAGAGATACTAAAAAAAATACAACTACTTAGAGTCAGACACAGAAACCGATAAAGTCATGCATTGGAATAAGCAAACACCCACCCAAACACACAGAAAAAAAGAGTGAATAAGACAAAAACACATACAAATAAGTAAATTTAGTCACACAAACCGAGAAAGACATGAATTGGAATAAGCAAACACCCGCCCGGGCACACCGGCAAAAAGAGTGAGAGAGGCAAAAACACATACAAGTACGTAGATTCAGACACACATACCGAGAAAGACATGCATTGGAATAAGCAAACACCCGCCCAAATACACAGACAAAACGAGTGAGAGAGACAAAACACATACAAATACTTATATTCAGACACACAAACCTAGAAAGACATTCATTGGAATAAGCAAAAACCCGCCCAGACACACATGCAAAAAAAGTGAGAGAGACAAAAACGCATACAAATACATAGTATCAGACACACAAACCGAGAAAGACATGCATTGGAATAAGCAAACACCAGCCCAGACACACAGGCAAAAAGAGTGAGAGAGACAAAAACACATACAAATACGTAGATTCAGACACTCAAACCGATAAACACATGCTTGTGAATAAGCAAACTCCCCCCGAAACACACAGCCCAAAAGAGTGAGAGTGACAAATCCACTTAGAAATGCGCAAATTCTGTCGCACAAACTGAGAAAAACAAGAACGTAGACAAACAAAAAACCACCCAGAAAAACGAGCGAGAAGAGTGAGGAACACAAAAACACAAGAAAATATGCCTCCTCACTCACAAACAACCTGAGCTACATGAATTTTAAAAATCAAAAACCGCCCCCAAACACAGGCAAAAAGATTGAGAGAGACATAAACACATTCAAATACGTATATTCAGACACACAAACAGAGAAAGACATGCATTATAATAAGCAAACACCCGCCCCAACACACAGGCATTAAGTGTGAGAGCGGCACAAACTCTTGAAACTACGTAGACTTAGTCAAAAAAACCAAGAAATACTTGCATTGGGATTAGAATAAACCCACCCAGATAAACTGGCAGAAACAGTTTGTGAGACAAAAACACATAATAATGCGTAGATACTGTCACAATAACCGAGTAGGACAAGAATTGGAAAATGAAAACACCCACCCAGACACACAGGCAAAAAGAGTGAGAGAGACAAAAACACCACATAAAACGTATATTCAGTTACAAATACCGAGAAAGACAAGAATTGGGATAAGCCATCTCCCGGACTGACACCCAGTCAAAAAGAGTGAGAGATGCAAAAACACATACTAAAATGAAGATACAGAACCACAAACCCAGAAAGGCATGCATTGTAATAAGCAAACACCCGCCCAGACACACAGCCAAAAAGAGTCAGAGAGACAAAAACACATGCAAATACTTAGATTCAGACATAAAAACCGAAAAAGACATGCATTGGAATAAGCAAAACCCGCCCCCACACACAGGCAAAAAGATTGAGAGAGACAAAAACACATACAAATACGTAGATTCAGTCAAACAAACCGAGAAAGACATGCATTGGAATAAGAAAACACCCGCCCAGACACACAGGCAAAAAGAGTGAGAGAGACAAAAACACATACAAATATATAGATTCAGACACAAAAACAGAGAAAGACATGCATTGGAATAAGCAAAAACCCGCCCAGACACACAGTCAAAAAGAGTGAGAGAGACAAAAACACATAAAAATACTTATATTCAGACAAACAAAACAATAACGAAATGCATTGGAATAAGAAAACACCCGCCCAAACTCACAGCAAAACAGAGTTAAAGATACATAATCACATTAAAACACGTAGATTCAAATACGCAAACCGAGAAAGACTTGCATTGGAATAAGCCAACACCCGCCCAGACACACAGACAAAAAGAGTGAGAGAGACAAAAACACATACAAATAAGTAGATTCAGACACACAAACCAAGAAAGACATGCATTGGAATAAGCAAACACCCGCCCAGACACACAGAAAAAAAGAGTGAGAGAGACAAAAACACATACAAATACTTAGATTCAGATACACAAACCGAGAAAGACATGCATTGGAATAAGCAAACACCCGCCCAGACACACAGGCAAAAAGAGTGAGAGAGACAAAAACACATACAAATACGTAGATTAAGACTCACAAACCAAGAAAGACATGAATTGGAATAAGCCAGTACCCGCCCAGACACACAGACAAAAAGAGTGAGAGAGACAAAAACATATACAAATACGAAGATTCAGACACAGAAACCATGAAAGACATGCATTGGAATAAGGAAACACCCGCCCAAACAAACAGGCAAGAAGAGTGAGAGAGACAAATCCACATACAAATACGTAGATTCAGACACACAAACCGGGAAAGACATGCATTAGAATAAGCAAACACCCGCCCCCACACACAGGCGAAAAGATTGAGAGAGACATAAAAACATACAAATACGTAGATTCAGTCACACAAACCGAGAAAGCCATGCATTGGAAAAAGCAAACACCCACCCAGACTCACAGGCAAAAAGAGTGAGAGAGACAAAAACACATAAAAATACGTAGATTCAGAGACACAAACCAAGAAAGACATGCTTTGGGATAAGCAAACACCCACCCAGACACAGAGGCAAAAAAAGTGAGAGAGACAAAAACACATCTAAATACATAGATTCAGACACACAAACCGAGAAAGACATGCATTGGAATAAGCAAACACCTGCCAAGACAAAGAGGCAAAAAGAGTGAGAGGGAGAAAAACACATACAAAAACGTAGATTCAAACACACAAACCGAGAAAGACATGCATTGGAATAAGCAAACACCCACCCAAACACACAGGCAAAAAGAGTGAGAGAGACAAATCCACATACAAATACGTAGATTCAGACACACAAACCGGGAAAGACATGCATTGGAATAAGCAAACACCCGCCCAGACACACAGGCGAAAAGTGTGAGAGAGACAAAACACATACAAATACGTAGATTCAGACACACAAACCGAGAAAGACATGCATTGGAATTAGCAAACACCCGACCAGACACAAAGAAAAACATAGTGAGAGAGAAAAAATCACCTACTAATATGTATATTCAGACACACAAACCGAGAAAGACATGAATTGGAATAAGAAAACGCCCGCCCAGATACACAGGCTCAAAGTTTGAGAGAGACAAAACACATACAAATATGGAGATTCAGACACACAAACCGATAAAGACATGAATTGGAATAAGCAAAACCCCCCCCCAAACACACGCCAAAATATTGAGAGAGACATAAACACATTCAAATACGTAGATTCAGTCACACACACCGAGAAAGACATGCATTGTAATAAGAAAACACCCACCCAGACACACAGTCAAAGAGAGTGAGAGAGACAAAAACACATACAAATAAATAGATTCAGATACACAAACCGAGAAAGATATGCATTGGAATAAGCAAAAACCCAGCCAGACACACAGGCAAAAACAGTGAGAGAAACAGAAACACATACAAATACTTAGATTCAGACACACAAAGCGAGAAGGACATGCATTGGAATAAGCAAACACCAGCCCAGACACACAGGCAAAAAGAGTGAGAGGGACAAATCCACATACAAATACATAGATTCAGACTCACAAAGCGAGAAACACAGGTATTGGAATAAGCAAACACTCACCCAAACAAACAGGCGAAATGAGTGAGAGAGACAAAACACATACAAAAACGTAGATTCATAAACCCAAACACTGAAAAGCATGCATGGTAGTAAGCAAAACCCGCCCCCACACACAGGCAAAAAGATTGAGAGAGACATAAACACATTCAAATACGTAGGTTCAGTCACACAAACCGTGAAAGACATGTATTGGAATAAGCAAACAACCCCCCACACACACAGGCAACAAGAGTGAGAGAGACAAAAACACATACAAATATATAGATTCAGACACACAAACCGAGAAAGACATGCATTGGAATAAGCAAACACCCGCCCAGGCACACAGGCAAAAAGAGTGAGAGAAACAAAAACACTTACAAATGCATAGATTCAGTTGCAAAAACCGATAAAGACAAGCTTTTAAACAAGCAAATCTCCATAAAGACAAACTGCTAGTCAGAGCGATAGAGATAGAAACACATACGACTACGTTGTGACAGACACACAAACCGAATAACAATAAGATCGGAATAAGCAAACACCTACACTTACACGCCAGCAATAAGAGTGAGACATACAAAAACACATGACACTACAAAGATCAAATCAAACACATCGAGGAAGACATGTTGTTAAATAAGCAAACAACTGCCCAGACAAGAATGCAAAATGAGTGATAAAAACAAAATTGCATAAATAAATATCGATACTGTCATGCTAGCAAAAAAAGAAATGCATTTGGAATAAGCAAACCCCGCCCCCAAACACAGGCAAAAAGAGTGAGAGAGACATAAACACATTCAAATACGTAGATTCAGTCACACAAACCGAGAAAGACATGCATTAGAATAAGAAAACACCCGCCCACACACACAGGCAAAAAGAGTGAGAGAGACAAAAACACATACAAATATTTAGATTCAGACACACAAACCGAGAAAGACATGCATTGGAATAAGCAAAAACCCGCCCAGACACACAGGCAAAAAGAGTGAGAGAGACAAAAACTCATACAAATACATAGGTTCAGACACACAAAGCGAGAAGGACATGCATTGGAATAAGCAAACACAAGCCCAGACACATAGCAAAAAAGAGTGAGAGAGACAAAAACACATACAAATACGTAGATTCAGACACACAAACCGAGAAACACATGCATTGGAATAAGCAAACACCCGCCCAAACACACAGGCAAAAAGAGTGAGAGGGACAAATCCACATACAAATACGTAGATTCAGACACACAAAGCGGGAAAGACATGCATTGGAATAAGCAAACACCCGCCCAGACACACAGGCGAAAAGAGTGAGAGAGACAAAACACATACAAATACGTCGATTCAGACACACAAACCGAGAAAAACATGCATTGGAATAAGCAAAACCCCCCCCCACACACAGGCCAAAAGATTGATAGAGACAAAAACACATTCAAATACGTATATTCAGTCACACAAACCGAGAAAGACATGTATTGGAATAAGCAAACAACCACCCAGACACACAGGCAACAAGAGTGAGAGAGACAAAAACACATACAAATATGTAGATTCAGACACACAAACCGAGAAAGACATGCATTGGAATAAGCAAACACCCGCTCAGACACACAGGCAATAAGAGTGAGAGAGACAAAAAGACATACAAATACGTAGATTCAGACACACAAACCGAGAAAGACATGCATTGGAATAAGCAAACACCCGCCGTGACACAGAGGCAAAAATACTGAGAGAGACAAAAACACATAAAAATAGGGAGATTCAGACACACAAACCGAGAAAGACATGCATTGGAATAATGCATGTATTGGAATAAGCAAACACCCGCTCAGACACACAGGCAAAAAGAGTGAGAGAGACAAAAACACATACAAATATGTAGATTCAGACACACAAACCAAGAAAGACATGCATTGGAACAAGCAAACACCCGCCCAGACACACAGACAAAAATAGCGAGAGAGACAAAAACAAATACAAATATGTAGATTCAGACACACAAACCGAGAAAGACATGCATTGGAATAAGCAAAACCCGCCCCCACACACAGGCAAAAAGATTGAGAGAGACAAAAACACATTCAAATACGTAGATTCAGTCACACAAACCTAGAAAGACATGCATTGGAATAAGCAAACACCTGCCCAAACACACAATCAAAAAGAGTAAGAGAGAAAAATACACATACAAATATATAGATTCAGTCACAAACAACGAGAAAGACATTCATTGGAATAAGCAAACACCCGCCCACACACACAACCAAAAAGAGTGAGAGAGACAGAAACACATACAAATACGTAGATTCAGATACACAAACCGAGAAATACATGCATCGGTATAAGCAAACACCCTCCCATACACACATGCAAAAAGAGTGAGAGAGACAAAACACCTACAAATACTTAGATTCAGACACACAAACCGAGAAACAAATGCATTGGAATAAGCAAATACCCGCCCAGAAACACAGACAAAAAGAATGAGAGAGACAAAAACACATACAAATAAGTAGATTCAGACACACAAACCAAGAAAGACATGCATTGGAATAATAAAACACCCGCCCAAACACACAGAAAAAAAGAGTGATAGAGACAAAAACACATACAAACACGTAGATTCATACACGCAAATCGATAAAGACATTCATTGGAATAAGAGAAAACCCCCCCAGACACACAGGCAAAAAGAGTGAGAGATACAAAAACACATACAAATACGTAGATTCAGACACACAAACCGAGAAAGACATGCATGGGAATAAGCCAACACCCGCCCAGACACACAGGCAAAAAGAGTGAGAGAGACAAAAACACATACAAATACGTAGATTCAGACACACAGACCGAGAAACACATGCATTGGAATAAGCAAACACCCACCCAGACACACAGGCAAAAAGAGTGAGAGAGACAAAACCACATACAAATACGTAGATTCAGACACACAAACCGAGAAAGACATGCATTAGAATAAGCAAACACCCGCCCCCACACACAGGCGAAAAGATTGAGAGAGACATAAAAACATTCAAATACGTAGATTCAGTCACACAAACCAAGAAAGACATGCATTGGAATAACCAAACACCCGCCCAGACACACAGGCAAAAAGAGCGAGAGAGACAAAAATACATACAAATACGTAGATTCAGACACACAAACCAAGAAAGACATGCATTGGAATAAGCAAACACCCGCCCAAACACACAGAAAAAAAGAGTGAATGAGACAAAAACACATACAAATACGTAAACACATACACATACAAATAGGCCTATATAGATTCAGACACACTAACCGAGAAATATGTTTATTTGGATAAGTAAACGCCCGCCCAGGAAACAGACAAAATGAATGAGAGAGACAAAAAAACATACAAATATTTTGATTAAGACAGACAAACCAAGAAACACATGCATTGGAATAAGCAAACAACCACCCAGACACACAGAAAAAAAGAGTCAGTGAGACAAAAAGACATACGAATACGTAGATTTAGTCACATAAACCGTAAAAGACAGGCATTGGAATAATCAATCATCCGCCCAAACAAACATGCAAAAACAGTGATAGAGACAAAATCACCTAAAAGTGCATAGACTAAGACGCACAAACCGAGAAAGAGCTCCCTCGGAATAAACAAAACCCCATCGAGGTACACAGGCAAAAAGAGTGAGAGAGACAAATGCATGTCTTTCTTGGTTTGTTTCTCTGAATATACGTATTTGTATTTGTTTTTGTCTCTCTCACTCTTTTTGCCTGTGTGTCTGGGCGGGTGTTTGCTTATTCCAATGCATGTCTTTCTCAGTTTTTGTGTTTGAATCTACGTATTTTCCCTTTGAAGTTTCTACGACGACCCCATCCATATGAAATGCATCTGTGAAAAAAAATAATAACAATAATAAATAAATAATAAGACATTGGAGCCGTATGGCATTTACTATAGGCAACGCTACAGCGTTGCCTCTGATATTTCTTTGTTTTATCATAAGGGGGATGTTCAACTAACCAAAAAGCAGCATTTACATGCTACTACTGCTATTAATACTGCTGTAGGTGAAAATTTGAGTGAATATTAAGGAGAAGTTTAAACTAAATCAAAACAGACTATGTCCATGCAGATTGTCAAAAGGGTGCATCTCAAGAATAAGGCTATAAGAGGCTAAAAGTATTAAGACAAAAATTTCATGAAGTACACTGCTTATTAAAGTGCATATCACCAGTGTTTTAACAACGGCTAATTGTATTATGTTGAAACTTCCAGGACTTGATAAGGGAGATATTCAACTGACCAAAATGCAATATGTTAACACTGCTGCTGCTACTAGTACTAGTGTTATTACCGTTAATAGTACTAATACTACTTTTACTGATACTACTACTGTGGCTACTATTACAACTATACCCAAGGGTATGAAGGGATTATTTTCAGGAACTAATGAAAAGGGATAGTGAACTGAATCACAACACTCCGTCTGAATGCAGGTTGTCAAAAGGGCGAATCACCAATATCAACAGAACAGTTTGGTGTGTGAAGTTGAAAGTTACAGTGCTTGTTCTGGGGGATGTTTAACTAACCAAAAGATAGTATTTGCATCCAAATGCTACTGCCTCTCCGCATACTACTACTACTAGTACTGCTACTGCTGCTACTACTACTACTACTACTACTGCTACTACTACTACTACTGCTACTGAAGTTAAGGCTACTACTATTAATGCTACTTCTACTGCTGCTATAACTACTACGACTACTATTACTACTGGTACTACTACTAGTGCTAATAAAGCTAAAGCGTGTTAAGGTAAAAACTTAGGGGAATATTGAAACAGTATTGAATTGAATCGAAACAAACTACACGCATATAGGTTATCAAGAGGACGTATCAGTAATGATTCAGAAACGGTTTATGATGTTAAGTTGAGACTTTCAGCGTGTGTTGAGGGGAATTTTGAAGAAAACCAAAGGTGCCATGTGCATGCTGCTAAAAATGCGGCAACTACTACTACAACTATTGCTACTACGCAAGCTAAGGGTATTAAGGTGAAGCTTTCAAGGAATATTTAGGTGGATATTCATAAAAACGAACTATGTGCATATAGACTGCCAAAGGGTGACACAGCAATATCTCAAGAACAGCTTACATTATTAAGCTGGACCTTTCAGGGTAAGCTGTTGCGGATGCTAGACTAGCCAGAAGGCAACGTGTGTATACTATTGTACTACGATTGCTGTAACTAATGACGCTAAGAGGATTAAGGTGATGCTCTTAGGGGTCCTTTAGGGGGAGTTTCAATTAAACAGAAAACTATATACATGCAGGTTTTCCAAAGGGCATATAAAAAAAAAATGATGGGCAGCGCAGTGCTCATAGATAGCAATATGATAGAAACTTTTTTTAAAAGGAGCATATCCAATTGGAAATTAAAAAAGTTCCAGTACTTTCGAAAGCAATTGTGAGGCAAGCAGCCCTCTTCAAAAACCCATTAATTTTCTTATCTCATTCATTGAATATTTTGAGATAGCAATTTTGTTCATAATAGTTTAACGGTCCAATTACCATGTCTCTAAGGATGTTAGGTATGTCAACCCCCACAGTTATGCAATTCGCTAGCTATACATTAAAATTGAATGTTTCTTAAAACTTAATCAAAAGACACTGTGTTTATGCTGGTTGCCAATAAGACATCTCAGCAATATTCCAAGAACCACTCTGGTATTAAGTTTAATTTCAGGGCTACTACTATTGCTACTTCTGCTCTTACAATTTGACTAAATCACAAGTGTAAGTGTGTCCAGGTTGCCAAAGAGCATGAATGCAATTGCTTGAGAATTCCATTAAGTTTTATTTTTCAGGTCAACTTGAGGAGGTATAAAACTAAATTAGATAATACTATTTGTGTCTAGATTTTCAAAAGAGTGTATGTTGTTAAAAATTCTTGAAAAATGTTCTCCAACGTACAAATAGCAAGCCTAACTATGGATATTGATAGGGAAAACGATAAAATGTAAAATATTAATTTCTTTTCCATGAAAAGACTATGTCAATAAAAAATGAACAGAAATTAATTTTAAATAGTTTGTTTTCACAAGATAAATTTTTCGAAGAAAACTAAAGAGCTCCATTAAACCAAAATTAGTAGAAATAAATTCAAATATTGTTCCAAGCGTAAAAGTACTACAAATGACTATTAATGAATAAATGAACCCCAAATTAAACAGAAATTACAATAGATAGCCGAATCAAACTCAAAACCAGCAGAATTGGCTGACACCCCCCGTGCCTTAAGAAGACCAGAATATTTTGTTCGTCTGTTTCCAAGTAATACATCGACTAAATACTAAGTGTGAGCAAAGTATTTAAAAAGATTAGGAATAGTGTTGAAAGAGGAGGAAATATTTTAGTGGAGTAGAAAACACGGGATATAAGGAAATTTGTTCTAATTGAGCAAAGAAATAAACTATATTTCATGATTAAATAAATCAGAAAACTTAAAAAGAAGTAGGTGAAATATCAATTCGTGTATTGTGGATGGGAAAATTTTAATGGAGAATTTTAAATTGCTTCTTCTAAAAATGCATACAGTGATCTTTATAATTTGCCATTTGGCTCATAAAGGACAGATGGCAGTATTGCAGTGCATCGTAATAAGTAATCGTAATAACAATCGTAATAAGTGACATATTTTGTTTCTGTTCTGTACTAAACTTACCACATGCTCGATGTAGCTTATTGTGATCAAATGCAAATGATTTTTATTGGCTCTCAGCGACAACAAACCAGTTGGAATTGATATTAGTATGATATATTGAACTCAGGGCACTTTTAAAATTTTAAAATTTGGGGCACTTCTAAAATTTGGCGCACTCTCGGGGCGGAGCTTTTAAAAACTTTCCTAAGCGTAAAAGAATATCAGAAAATTATTTTCGGTTTGAGATTTTTGGTCTATATAGTCCAAACAATGCATTCCGAACAAAGTAACCCAAGGCCATAAACAGATTCTACAAATAATACTTTACATTTGCTGGAATTGGGTTGAACTGAATTTTGTGAGCCCCCATCCCTCTAGTAAAAGGAAAGTTATTCATCAATATTTGAAAAGAATCAGCTCATTCAAATTATTGTGTCCAAAAGCCTTTCATTTGTTATGAACTTAACGAAATGTGCCACTCAGTGGCCGCATAGCTTCAGAAGCTACGGGTTCTTATTCCCGGGTTTCATTAGTTTCAAACCGACTAAAGATCAGGGTTGCCACCCCTAGTGATTTATCACTATTTCTAGTGCTTTTTTTATATTGCCTAATAAAACAAATCACTAAATCAGCACAATAATCACTAGATTATTGAAGAAAATGACTAAATCAACCAAACAATCAAAAAAATCTTGAAATTTTTTCACCAGGTGGCAGCCCTGCTCGCAATCTTAGCACTTAACTTGTAGTGTTTTGTCCCTATTGGAAACAAAAATTTTGAATTTCCAATAGGGAATTGGGAAATTTTATGGTTTCACAGCACAGAATACCTGAAAACCGTAAGTTATTGTTTTGCGAACTCTTTTGCTACTTAAAAAGGACATCAGAGAACTGAAAATATCCGTTCGAACGACCTCTCTCTCAATAATCAATGGTTTGATAAGATCTTCCTTGGGAAAAGTCCGTCAAGCGGACACGTGTCTGTGATAGCTCTAGAAATAAGGAAATACAGAATTCCATATTTTCGTAGATACGTGGTAGAAACAACCCTTTAAGACTCAAAAACGTTTTGAGTTTAATGGTGGAAATCACAGTCCTTTTTGGATGCATTAGCCCTTCCTCTATTGATATAGTAAACTTTCTTATGCTAATAACTTTGACCGGCCACTGTACACCTTTTTTTGTAAATAGTAACTGCAAATTGGAAATTTTTATATATCAGAATCAGAATAGAAATTATATTCCTTTGATGTATACGTTACCATTAATGTCCGAAACCGGTGAATGTCAAAATTCCCCCTCGAATGTCCGAAATACCTTTTATTTCTCCTTGGATATCGTCAGCTTTGCGAGTCAACTTTTTCAGTTTTATGCAAGGTTTGCTGGTGACAGGCTAGGCTAAGATGGGTTAGGCTAGGTTAGGTTTGGTTAGGTTTTTAACCCATTTCTAAGATTTAACCCAACCTAGCCTAACCTAATTTTAACTTTTACCATCAAAGCTTACATAAGACTGAAAAAGATGATTCGCAAAGCTAATTGAATCCAAGCAGAGAAAAGGGAATTTCGGACATTCACCGATGAATGTCGACATCAACCAGATTTCGGACATTCACAGTAATATGTATACTATTATCAAATTTCAGTTCTTTTACTGACGGGGGTCGCTCAATTACTTTCTGTTCGTTACCATCAACGGTCTGAAAAATTGTAAAGCACCAAACAAGATTTTTTTTTATAAGTTTTCTTAATTTGAGAATATTAATATCAGTCGTATCAACCAAAACACTAAAGCTTACCAAAAAACAAAATAAAATAGAACAGCTGGGTCTATCTACATATTTTTAGATACAAAACTTTAAACATTGATATTTTTGTCTTTCATTTTATTTATGTTAATTTTTGTATCTAAAGAAAAATAATAATAATAATATCCTAACAAATTATTGCTTTTGAAATTATTGCTTCTGAAAAACAAGGATTTATTTTCATTACTACTAATATTCTAATTTGAAGTTTTTCGTTTCCGTTAGATTTTTGCCGTCTATCAATCATTTCTACAACTCTCCGTCATAAATTGAAAGCCTTTTGCTCTTTCTATATATCGAGACAAAGTAATAAAGCAAGAGTCCAAGGTGATAAGGCCCTAAACAAGCGTCACCCTCTCCCATTACACCGATGTCCAGTGCCTGGGATTGCTGAGTTGGCCCAAATCTTATGGAACAGACTTTCACAGATATGACCCACTTCGATTTATTTATTGTTGCTGAACGAGGCACTGTTTCGGACGGGCGAAAGGAACTTTATGTTTGGAAAACGGGGATTTGAGAAATGTGATTGGAAATATTTCAAATATTGCTTTCCTTGGAGTTGACCAGTCACAACCGATATTCTGCTTTGGTCAGCGATATTGGAATCACAATAGATCTTTGATAGAACACTGGAAGACAGGATAAAGATAATTGGAATTACTTGGTAAACAGATTGAGCTAGAAATGGAAATATATGATTTTCGATCAGGGAATTTGGAAGTGGGTAACTGTTGAATTTATGTCGCGATGGCATTCATTCTATCTACTTGCTCTAATTTTTGAATGAACGCAAGTTATAACTTAAAGGAATTTGTGCAATACTCAAAAAGATTTTTTTTTTCAGTCGGGTAATGGCTGATATTTGGAATCCTTGGAAATAGATAAGACTATTTATTTAAGTGAAAGGTAAAGACTAAATTGAATGACGCTTACTTTCTTGAAATCTATCCCTAGAGAAACGATGGCTTGAAGCAATACTTTTACTATATCTGAATTTTCCGAGGTTTCTCCAAATTCACCCCCCCCCCCTCCATGTGTATATAATATGTAATGTGTATAATGTCCGTCTTTATATTCAGCTTTTTTTGACATGTTATTAACACTAATATAACTGGAGTCTGGAGAAGGCAGTTGCCCCCCTCCCTCCATCCCATAGAAATTACGCCCCTGCTTGTTCTAGCAAGGAAAATTTAGGACTGAGGGGGTGGCAGCCTAACTCATGTTAAGCAATTTTATTTGTATGGGAAAATGCGAAAAAATGGAAGAGGTTCAATCTAATTTTAAAAGTAAAAATTGTTTTTTTAAAAATGGTTTTTTTTCTAAATTCATTCTATTAAGTTTTCAGTAAACCTTAGATTAAGCTGTACTATAAAGGGCGTCGAATGCCTATAGGGAGGCTTCTCTCTTATATATATCATCATTTCTTTTCATCGTAAGTTTTTACTTCGTTTTTTACTTCAATGTAAGCACTACTTATTTTATACATTAGATTTTATATGCAGCATAAATACAAAAGTACTTTCAGTATCCTTTGGCTACGGTTCAAAAACTATCTGGGGAGTAAGAGAGAGAATAATTTTTCAAATTTATAAGGATATTTCTTTTCCCTTATTGAAACTTGTCATACATCCATGGAAAATAGAGAGAGTTGTTTTGTTTACAAAAGAAAGTAGGATCAGTCTTTCCAGTTTCCGCTTTCTAGGAACTACTAAGACCGGTACAAATCGTTTTTCAAGTGTTTTGCGTCAGTTTCAGTCATGTATGGAATTCAAACTTTCGTCTTTTGCAGACTTGACAGTACTGGTAAATGTATCTTTAGATTGATGGTGCAGAGTTGTCCCCCTCCCCCTGCCTTGTCGCAAAAAGTAAAATGATTGATTATGCTAATTGTGATATGTTGTTTAGCAAATCTGTTTGACTCTTTTGACAAACATTTGTGATGATACAAAGTTTTGAAAATGGAATCAGATCGGAACTGAAAGCGAGGAACAACAAATTTAGAAAATGATGTATAGGGAATTAAGGAGAACAAAATTAGAAAAAAGAAAATGTTAGATAAAATAGCTATGAGAAGCTAATTACTAAATAAGTGAATAAGAGTTTAGCGTGAGATGATAAAAAGCAGAACTATATATCCAAATACCGAATTCTTATTGGCGTAGGTGGGCAGTAAAAATCTAAGTCGTTTAGGATGGGATGAGCCCCAATCCAAGGCCGTACCCATAGGGGGGGGAGTAGGAGGGTTTTGACCCCCCCCCCCCAAAAAAAAAATGTTTTTTCGACTCGTAAAAACGTAACAAAAAAAGTATATAAACAAATTCTGTATGCGTTTTTTGAGTTTTTTTTTGTGTAACCCCCCCCCACCAAAAAAATCTGACTAAAACCCCCTCCAAAAAAAAATCCTGGGTACGGCCTTGCCCCAGTCTAAAAAATCTCTATTCCTGTGGAAAAGTTAAAAATACTAGTAAGTTCTCAATAGTTTCTGTAAGGTATTTCTATGTTGATTCATTCATAGTTATCAAAATTATTTTATTTCTTTGCCCTTCTTCTTGTTTCGAGGAATGATTTAAAAAGAAAGAGCATTCAATTTAAAATCAGAGGCAGGACTTTAGCGCTGCTAAAGCAAAGCACCATACGCCTTCAATGTATTATTTACATATCCATCTCCTATTTTGCAATCTGATCCTTCGTCTCCCCCCCCCCTCCCCAAGACATCCGAATAAAATTTTAGATAGCCATTTTGTTCAGGAAAGCTGAGTAAATCAAAGAGTTCATGGTAAAGAACTATAAGTAAGGAGTGACTTGGCCCAAAAGTAACCGAAACTCTAAATAAGTAAATTTTGATAGTAATAGATACATCAAAAGAATTTGATTTCTATGCTGATCCAAAATATATAAGGTTCTTTAAGTTTAATGTTACCCATGAAAAGCTACGAGCCAGAGAAAGTTAGCTTCATTTCGAAAAAAAGGAAGAAATACCTCTAAAAAGTCAAGGAATCCTAATGAAAATCACACCCCCAGATTCAGCGTATCAGAGAACCATATTCTAAACGTTTCGTACTCCCTTATTCAAAACTGTGGAATTTTGTATTTATTGCCAGAAGAAAGATCACGGATCTGGGTTTGTTTTTTGTTTCTCAGGGCTGGTCGCATCAACCTAATCCTTCTAGAAGATTGGGAGAGGGCTCATTCGAATGGAAATTAAAAGATGTAGTGAATTTTTAAATTGTCTTTTTTTTAATGAAATATTAGAGGGAGATAGCCCTCCTCCTGCGTCCCCTTTTCCCAAAAGTCACCCATTCAAAATTTTGAGATACCCATTACCTTCAGCAAAGTTGAAAGGTCCAACACCTATACCTTCGGGGATGAAATGCCCCCCCTCCACACCCCCGGAGGAAGGGCTGTAAGTTATCAAACTTGCCTATTATTTACATATAGGATTTGCTATTGGGAAGTATACATACATTTTTTGGAGGGGAGGGGGGTGAATTTTATGTGGGAAATTCCACAGGGAGACTTCCTATACGAAATTATTTTATTTGTCCTACTTTCTTTTTGGCCACTCAGGTTTACATGTGGAGATGTTCCGGAGAAATTGTCCTGGTGAAATTCTCTGTAGGGTTAAAATTGTCTAGGGGATATTTCTGTAGGCAGGACTTTCCACGGGAGAAATTCTTCATGGGGAATGTTTTGCGGGAGAACCTTTTCATTGGGGGGGGGGGGGTTCCAGGAAAAATTTTTCATGTAGGCCTGTAGGCATTTCTGGCATGATTTGAAAAATCAACAGAAATTAAATAAAAAACAAGTTTTTTTTTTCAAATGAAAGTATACCAAGGAGGAATTCTCAGGCGGATTGGTCGAAAAAAAATTTCCGGGGGGAGGGGATGGATTTTTAGCAAAGATAAAATTGTCCAGGGGGGAATTTTCTACGCAGAAGGAAATTTCCATAGAGGAATTCATCGTAGGGGGAGAGAGTTTTCCATGGAGGGGAGGCGAATTTCTTGGCATTATATTAAAAACTATCAAAAGTTAAATAAGAAAACAGTTTCTTCGACTGAAAGTAAGAAGCAACATTCAACCTTAAAACGAACAGAAATTCTTCTGTACAAGGGGGCTGTTCCTTCTTAATTACTTCACTTTTTACGCTAATGTTTGACTTTTTGTTTCAACCCTTTAAAACAGACTCCTGAAACGCAAGGGCCGTTTAGTTAAAATCACCTGTTTTATTAAAAGTGCAAATAAACTTCAGTGTGAAAAGTGGGGTATTGAGGAGGGGTCAGCCTCCTCATGCATGGAATAATTTACGTTCGTTTTAAGTTTTAATGGTGCTCCTTACTCTTAGTTGAAAAATCTTTGTAGTTTTATTTAATATATCTCCAGGGATGGCATGATCCTGACATAGTGGTGCCAATTCACAAAAAAATTGGGGAAAGGGAGAGGGGGGACAAATGCATTTTTCAAAATCTAGTGAGGGGATTTTTTTTTTCATTATTTTTTAAATGAAAATATAAAAAGGGTATTTTTCAATTAGAATACAAAAAAAGGTACTTTCTGCAATCCAAGGGGGAATCTAAGAGGGTGCTTCCCTCCCCCTCCAATTGGAGCCACTGACCCAAAATTCCCTTGGGCAGGGACCGTAAATAATGCAAATTAACAACAGTTTATGCTTAAGTTTTATATGAAAAACGGGGACGTATTTGATGTTGGTTGCACGATTGACTCGAAACTTTCAGAGATCATTCTCTGGGTAAATAAATAAATTATTCTGTTGAGGAAAGACTTAGGGGCCCCAGAAATAGGCCAGAACAATTTTCGTCTCTGATCAGTGTGAAACTTACAGCCATAAGTCTTTGAGCCAAGAGGAAATCAATTTACAAAAGAATATTCTGGTGAATAGTCCTCCTCCAAAAAATGGGGGGCCTATAGAACTTCTGATTTCCTTTAAATTCTTTCTTACGACATCTTTCCGCCTCATTCGGGGGTGAATTGCTTTTTCTTTGGTCTCAGGTAGATAGCAAATAAGAACAATCTATAGCAATCTCTCACCTTTCACCCTTAATACATGTCCTCATCAATAGTGCTGATGCCTATTGAATTATTTACCCCAAAAACCTGTCCAAAGATAAAAAAAAATTATAAAAAAGAAAGAAAAATGGATAACCTTGGTTATCAACTCAAACTCAAGGTTGCCATCAAGCCGTGACTAATTGAAAAAAGAGCCAAGACAGATAGTAAGTAATATACAAGCTTAAATTGTAAGAAATACGCTTTAGTATTGCTCGAAATACATAGATCAAATACGTAGATCGAAATACGTAGATCAAACGAAATATGTAGATCAAATACGCCAAAATATGAACTCTGAGCCAAATAGAACCTTTAACCAAATAGAAAAAGATATTAGAAAATGAATCAAACACAACAAAAAAATTACCAAATCATTATACCTGACAACGTTCCTTGCGACACGCGGGATTGAACTGAAGAACCGTCAATTGCGGACCTCAGCCTCATCCACAACGCTGTCACAAGGTATCCAATAGTTTTATTTTTGTAAGAGTTTGTTCACACTTTTGATAAAGCAATTATAGTGGCAAATTTGTGTTTTTTTTAGGGAACAGGGGTGAGTGGGCAGTAAAACAATGGCTTATTTTAAAATAAAGAATTCGATTATTTGATTTTCTTTCCTAGAAATCAAACCGTTGGTTCTATATTTTTTTAGAATCTACCGAAAGTTGCAAATAATTTTTTTTTTCAGGATAGTAGAAATCTAGCTTAAATTACAGGAAAACTTATTACCTGAAAAACCAACTCTCCCCCTCCAGCTGAAAATTTTGACTGGAATAAGAGGGAAAACTTTTCATCTCATGGGTTTTCATTAGACGAAGAGAAAATTTCAACGAAAGAGGACTGATATTTTTAAGTATGAGAAAGGATTTCAGACCACCCTATCTATTGGCATTTGACAGCCATCCCCTCCCTAATAAAATTAAAACACAGGGGCAACACAAAGAAACACAGTCAATATGAGATGGAAGCTTTGAAGGTTGGGAACACGAAAAAAATAAAGATTCTGATGAATCATGTCTTTTTTATTTTCTAGGGCTCTTTTTCAGGTCGGTTTTACTGTTTTTTTTTTTTGTTTTTTTTTTTTAGTTTTTTTTTTTTTTTAATGAAAAATGCAAGTTCGGCAAAGGATCCTTGTGATAACCACTTTGAACAGTATAAACTTTACCTTATCTTCTGAAGCAACAATAACTGGCAATTAATCAGAAAAAAAGTAGCACAAAAAGTACAGCACTTCCAGTGGTACAGGTTTCCAGAGTATCCCAAGGTTATACTCTGGAAACGACATGCGTGTCTGAGTAAACCAAAAGACGCTCTGTGCACCCGAGATTTCAAAATATCTGCAACGTTTCAGGAAAGGACTTAGAGAATCGGGTTGAAACTTTCAGTGAATGTTAAGGGAGGCGAAAGGATCAAGCAAAGCTCAAATCTTCACTCAGGGGACGGAGTAGAGGTATATCAAAAGACATGCGTGTATCCAGGTCATCGAAATATGATATCAATAGTATCTCAGAGGATGAAGCTTAGGGGATGAATTTCAATCTTTCAGGCACTGGGGAAATGAGGGGGTACTGTCGGATGCAGGCGGAAGGGGCTTCCGCCTTATGGTGGAAGAAAGGGGACCCTAAAAAGGGCCAAGACATTTTTCTCGATCGGCTCAAAACATATGCACTTCAGTCCTTGGGCTTTTTGGACCCCCACATAGAAAAACAAATAGAAAAAAACATTGGCTCCCTCGAAATGGGACCCAATTAAGGACCAGAAAAGGACCAAAAAAATTTTCCTCTGTCACTTCATATGGAAGGGTCGGTCGTAGAAAATTGGGAGGAGACTAATGAGTGTTTGGGAGGAGATTGATGGAGATTTGAAGGTCTAGTGGCTTTATCGGAGAAAACCTCAATTTCCCGAACTTATTTGGTACCCATCCCCCCGTAGCCCTTTAAGACATCTGATCAAATTTTAAGATGGCCACTTTTTTCAGACGTTGAAATGTTTAATAAGTATGTCCCTATGGCCGACATCACCCCAACAGATCCAAAGCACTGGCCCTAAATTGTTTGAATAGCTTATTAATCAAATATTTAGGTAGATAAGACGGTCATGCTTGGTTGTCTGATCAGCTAGAAATTCTTGGGGATATCTCGCTAGGCCAAGATTCCCGCAGTTTCCCAAGGGTATACTCTGGAAATGAAATGCGTAAAATGAGTTATTGAGAAAGCGCTATTTACACCCAACTCTTCGAATTATCTACAATATCTTAAGAATGGCAAGGCAGTTTTAATGCTTGTTGTTGTTGTTTTTTTTTGGGGGGGGGGGGGTAGAGTATGTAAATGGATCTGATATTTCAGCTTGGGAAGGATAGAGAATAAAGATCCTCCAGAATCATTGGTGACACATAGGGCAACTTGGAGAGGAGACAGAGGTAAATAAAAAAAGAACATGTATGTTCTTGTTATCGAAATAACATCTCTGCATTATTTCAGACACAGCTTGCAGAATGAATTTGAAACTCTCAGGTTCAGTTGGGAAAGCAAAGAAGGAGAACAGGGCAAAAACAGCCCAAATTTTGTTTTGAAGGGAGGGAGGTGAAGGGGCTAAACAGTTTCTTCTGATCGACCAAAGCTGTGTGGCACTATAAGCTCCTATATGATTTGTAATCTATCTGCAGTTAAGTTACAAGGTGAATCAAAAGACAATATGCGTTGCCCGATTATCAAAATGGAACATCTGCAATATCTCGGGAATAGTGTGGGGTATCAAGTTGAAAATTTCAGAGAATTTTGAGGGGGCAGGGGTTAGTAGACGTTGAACTCTGATTTTGAGGAGAGGGTCAGGCTAAACCAAAATGCATCATGTGTATCCACGTTATCAAAATACCATATAGTATATTGTATAAAAAAAAACATTGAAAGACACTGATATAAACAAAATCACCATACAACACCCTCCTAGTGGGTCAGGCCTAAACAATTAAACCACTCCAGATTTCTAATACTTATAAAACACGCATTCCCCAACATTTTTGTCACCCACAACTCTTCCCCCTCATCCACTACGAAAACATCATTTCTCAAATCCCTTAACCCTTCACACTTCCCCAGAAAATACTTTCCTCTCACTCTCCACAAATCTGACAATTGTAAGGACCCCTCTTCATTCTAACCCTTCTTAAATGTCTTCTTCTTCCCATAAGCGGCATAAAACTACCTCTACAAGAAATTAGGCATTTAATATCATCCCTAGACAACCCAGGCTGAAATAAACCTCCTTTTCCAGTGCTCCTTTTCTCTAGAATAGAAACCAAGAGAGTCCGACGATCGGACCTGGCTCACCCAGTAGTAGAATGAATTCCCTGATCTGAATTCCTTCAGATCACCTTCAGGTCCTATTCCTTCAGATCCTTCAGATCTGAATTCCTTATACTGGCTCACCCACTTCTGAATTCCCTCATCAACTAAAATTGAATTTACCTGTTTACAAATCTCTTCTACTTCTCTTATTTTTGGGTGAGAGGGTGCATTTTGGTGAGAATTGTATGTCTGACCCACCAAAACATTTTAAAACTATAAGCTCCTATCGAAATTAGAATTTACTCACGTCTTATTAGTGAGATGAAACAAATGTACACTGTGTGGTACGAGGGTATCAAAACAGCGTATCTAGAATATTTATGGGATGGCTTGCGATATCATGTTAAAGCCTACAGGAAGCAATAGAACGGCCAAATGGACCTCCAATTATGATTTTGGGGTGGGAGAAAAGAGAGGAAGGGCTAAGGCTGGTAAATAAAAAAACACAGTGTGTGGCCAGGTCACCGAAACTGTATATCTGGAACATCCTGAGAACGGCTTTGGGAATCAAGTTGAAAATCCTGGGCAAATAGACCTCCCATTTCGACTCGTGGTGGGGGGGGGGGGCAAGGGGAACGGGTTAAAAGACTTTGTCTCCAATCTATTAAAAAAAATTAACTCTATGAACCCCAGTTGGATTAGAGTCAAACGATGACGTTTGATGACGTTTTATAGCCAATATTTAATATACGAATGGGCGCAATAAAAGTAACAAAGCAAAAGATATATTTATGAAAAAAAAGAACAGTTAAAAAAATGTAAATGAAAGTGGAAGTGACCCACAATATCTGTTTACTATAAATTTTGCGCATATTATCAAGGAAGAATGGTTTTATTAAAATTTTTCCTTCTGAAGAGCCCAACCACTAAATATTTACATTTGTTTAACCGTCAGCTCCCCAGACTCACATCAGTCAAAATATTCATTCCCTTGGGGGGGGGGGGTGGTAACCAAACGATGGACTATGGGACTCAATCTTAGGATGTAGTATTTAGCTTTCAAAACAAAGGGGCAGGGGACAATATTGGACAATTTATTCGGAGCCGAAGTCATTACAAGATTAAGAATCCATAATAATGGTTATTTATTACTTTTATTACTGTTAAAAGTTTATATATATTACTCTTATAATAAAAAAAATAAAGTTTAAGTTGATGCTCGTCGGTAATTTACACATAAGAAAGTCTTTATTCTTTTTTTCTGAATTGTAGTGCCACAATGGGCGACATCAGCCATTGAATGCCACTAAGTCGGGGGCCTGACCTAGTCCCCGACTGGTAGATCCATGTCACAATAATATAACAGTATCGCAAAAATACTCATTTTGGTACTGAAATTATCACCATGTTCGAAAGAATTTCCTTCGGATCAGAACGATGATAGCTATTAGTAACATACATCCATTGTATATTCTGGTTAAAAAAGAAGGATAGGGACCAGAAACGTTGAAAAAAGAACATGGAGGAACTTGGCAAAAGGAGGAACTTGGAATTGAACACCTTCATAATTTTTTATGTATTTTTGCAGAGGTGGAGAGTCTTTATTTAAAGAAAAAAAACTCATATTACCCCCTATTTCAAAGTATTATTATACATCTTGTGGCATCCGTGAATCACTGAACTTCAGGCTCTTGGTGTGTGTCTCATAGTTTTGGTTTGAGGTTTAATGCAAAAACTTTTCTGCTGGTGAGAGGGGCAGACAATTCTTGGATTGTAAGAATAGCAATATTATTAACCATTTAATGATAAACTTCGAGTCTTTTTGATTGTTTTGTTTTTGCCTTTTTGAACATAGAACAAATTTTTGCAGGTTTTGCGCTAGTGTCTACTGGAAGGAAATTGGAAATTAAAAATTATATATTATAGCTGATCGTAGGAGGGGTCTTTTTGTTGGTTATCCCTCCCTGAGAACGCTGCAACAAAGGTGACCAATAGAAGCAAGGTAAAGGCGAGTCAGGCTAGGTCATGGGAGGCAATTTGCGCTTCAGCAAACGAAAATCACGTCATCGGATAGAAAAAATTCTATCGAGTTGATAAATATCCGGTATACTTCTGTTTTGTTTCTGCAGCTGGATAGTATTCAATGAAACAGAAGTAAAAGAAAAGGAAGAAAAAAAGGTGAAAAGAGAGAAAAGAGATGAAAAAGAAAAGGGCTAATATCCCGATCGTTCTTTTTCGTGTCAATATTTCTAAATTTGTTATCGAGACAGAAAAATCGTCTTAGAAGACAAACATTTCCAAATACGGTACGGTATTAATATTGTTCGTTGATAGATTTTCAGAGTGAGTCTTTCAGGGAAACTTCTGGAAAGGCTACGGTATCTTGTTCTCAATCAAACATTTCGTTCATAATTGACATAGCGACGTCACTTGCCAAAAATTGCCATTTCCAGTCAAAACTTAGCTGTGATCTTTTGAAATTCGTGGCGCTAGGTATATTTAAATATTTGATTTGCCGCTAGTCTCCTAGAGCGCTCCGTCATAAGATTTTTGGATGACTGCTGAATCTTCTTTTAAAGGAGCCTAGAGAGAAACTTTTTGGGATCATTACCCCAGGGACATCATCCAAATCCAAGTGCTACGTCAAATGAAGTTGTACTTCTTTTTTATCTGTCTTGTCGGTTGGACAATGGGCGGCACAATAAGAGAGAGCTCTAGAGAGGAAAGTTATTCACATAATTGTAGAAAATAGCCATCGATTAAAACTTTCACTAAGAGACAGGGAAGAATCATGAGGAACGACTGAACCTGCCCTATCAGCCCTATTCTGGATCTTCTACTTACTGCGAACAACGTTTTCGGAGTGCCAATATACAGCGGGCATCCATAATCGGCCATGGATCTAATGCAAGACTTGTAAAGGGTCATATACTTTTTTTTATAAAGGCCCAACGATCATAGACTTTTTGGAAGAGTCACCCTAGCCCACATTTCGTCTTTGGCTGCTGAGTTTGGGAGATTTGGACATGAGCATAATATATGTGCGTACTCGGTCTCGTCTGAGGAACGTGTATCCCTCTATGGCAGTCTCGCTGCTCAGTATAAGTGGTTGAGATTGGTCTCAGTAATGCATATAATAGATGGTATGATAAGAGTTCACAGAATATAGGAAATGGTCAAATATAGTTCTGATACCTCGTACATTGAAGTGTGCTACCGTAAACATGTCAGTTTTCATTGTCCATGGGCGTGCCGAAGGTAGTCGTCGGGAGGTCAGTTCAGGGGCGGATCCAGGATCATTTTTAGTGGGGTGCGCAAAATAAGTTAATCCGATAAACTTGCGTTAGGAGCAAGTTTAATTAACACAAACTTTAGACTACGTTAGGATGGAGCGCCCCCCTTGCTCCCTGAATCTACCACTGGTTCAGTTTGATCTAAGGCTTATTTTGATGAATTATTTGAAAAAAACTACGTTTTCTAAAGAGTTAAAGAGGCTGAGTCACAAGTTCGAACCTTAAAACGTACAGAGATTAGGAGGTAAAGTTGGGGGGCTGCTGCCCCCCAAACCCCCGCTTCCGTATATGAAAGGGGCTATGCCCTCCTCAACGCCTCGCTCTTTAAGCTAAAGTTTGACTTTCTCACAACTCTTTTTTTAAACAATAAAAGACTTTAGTGTAAAGGGCGAGGCGTTGAGGAGGGCACAGCCCCTTTCATATACAGAAGCGGGGGTTTGGGGGGCGGCAGCTACACCTCCCTAATTCCTGTACGTTTTAAGGTTCGAACTTGTGACTCAGCCTCTTTAACGCTTTAGAAAACGTAGTTTTTTTCAAGTAATTTCTGAACGTTTTTATGCAGTTTATAACTTATTATTGCTTGACTAACTGTTAGCTGATCTTTTGAGGAGTTAAAGATGGGGGACTGCCTCCTCCCAAACCCCCCGCTTTTGAAGATTCTTGTGTTAAGGCTTTTAATTCCTGAATACTCAAATCAAATGCACAGTAAGATTTTTATCAGCCGCCCCAGGCCCCATGTTATCAAAGCAGTGGAGACTTACCTGTAACCTGAAGGGCGACTGTGATATTCTTCTGGAGACGCCTGTTGAGCCGAAGGATTTAATAGATTGGATTTAAAAAAGAAACTGATTTTCTTTTTTAAACTTTAAATTCATTATATAAAAAATTTCTTTGACGGAGAATCGAACTCGGATCTTCCGCCTGACAATCAGGAATAGCGACCACTGTACCACAGAGACATTACAATATTTTTATTCTGTGCGATGTATTTTTGACGCAAGCAAATCCCCACAAAACTTGATATTTGGTTTTTGGAAAACAGGGAAGGAGTGATCGGATTGAGCTGAAATTTTAAGGATAAGCTTCCAGGCCCCAGGAAAGCTTAAACTCTAGATTTCAGCCCGATCAGACAACGTTAAAAGGGGGCTGTGGTGGGAAAAATTAACATGGGCTCTTATAGGAAAACGAGGCTTTTCGTAAATGTAAATTCGGGGGATAATTTTTTCGGTCTGAAAATATCAAAAGGCCCTAACAGGTCGAATTCCGCTTCGAATGAGTCCTCATTCATCCGGATCTGTCCGGAGGGTCAAAACTTCCGGCCCACTTTTACCCATGAAGATAAAGTCTGAGGGGGGTGAAATTTTGCACGTTTCTTAGTTGGAGCTTGGGCTACAAAATGCATTCACCGCTGTCGCTCTGCGACCACTAGGACCGGATATCGCTTAACATTGTGGTGGGTTGCCTCTTTATAGAGGCACAAGTGTGCCTCCTTGATTTTAACCAGGGAAAAGACGTATTGCTGGGTGGTTAGCCCAATAAAGGCCGAATTCTTGGATGGGGAACGGAGGCGAAGCACCCTTTACCTATCCTCAGCATTGGAGATGGTGCACTGGCAAAGATTGTAACTTTGCCGGGTTTGTAGTGGAGTATTTTCGTAACACCTTTCACCATTCAATTTGAGGACTAAGGTTAGAAGAAGTAGGGGTGCCATTAGCAGGTTTTCTAACGCCACACCCTATCTTTCCACTCAACTCTGCCACAAATCATAGCGAAACTTCCCGATGGAGCTTATACTCGTCTTATAGAAGGAGACAATAGTTATTAATTCATAATGCTCAATAGATCAATGACAAATAAGACTTCCAAAACAGTTGTTGCAAGCTGACACCTTTACTAATGCGCAAATTCTTGCGTATGCAAATTAAATGATGGCTTCTGCCTTTACCTCTGATGTTCATCTTTATCTATACCATACTAATAGACCTATTGCTTACAAAACTGTTGGTTAAAATATCATTTACTTTTACAATATGTTACACAATGTTTTACAGTTGATACATAAAATTCTGGAATCTTTCCCTGGGTTGACACATCAGCTTTTCCCTTCATAAGGGAGTCTTTACAACTTGGTTATGATTTATTCCATTTTTGTGCCATACCTCATTCGTCAGGACGTGACAGTTCACCATTCCATTAAAATACTCTAATTGAGATGTTGAAAAAAGTACCATTTGAAAAGTTAAAAAGCTTACCTTATAATGATTATATTACAAAGCGTATTTTTCTAAAAAATAAGTTCATTTTTTATACCGTGTGATTTTATTTATGAGGTGACCTATAACGAACATAATAATATCATGTAGTGTGAATATCTAATGAATTTGCAGTGAATATAAGTTTGACAAAAGCAAACCTAGACAAACCAGAGAAATCATAAGGTTCTATAGGAGGCCCCCGATCCTCACCACACACACGTGCCTCACTGCCCTGTCTTTGAGGTATTTTTTCTGCTCAGTTTCACGTTTACATTTTGCAGTTTAACAAAATAGTTCAATGTTAACAGCTGACCATAGAAGAGAATGAATTTAGGAGCATGACTTTCTATGAAAAGTAAAGAGCTAATTTGAAATTTGAAACGAGCATAAATTAGTTTGCATGAGAAATCAAACTTGAAAAGAATACATTCCTTTGAATGAAGCCTAAAAAAGAAGACTGCAATGAACAATGAGTTCACTTGAAACCAGCGACGTCGTTTGGGAGGGGCAAGGGGGGCAGTTGCCTTCCCAGTAATGTGGAGAAAAAATTATTATAAAGCCCATACCCTTGAATATACGAAAGTAGACCCCTCTTGCCCCCCCCCCCCAATGAAAATGTTGTAGATTCGTCCCTGCTTGAGACCAACAGAAATTGCCATAAATGGTGTTTTCACCCGCCACATGCCCTGCAATAGCTCTGAATGGTGTTTATACTTTAAAATTTAGAAGGGTTGGAAAAGCCACATTTATTTACACTTATGGAATTTGAAATCCATTGTTTAAAACGTAGGCTATTCCCTATTTTTCGTTTGGAGGTGCTCATATCGAAATTTTAGCATCACTTTTAAATTAGTTACTCCAATAAAACTCAAACACTAACAATGCTGGATATTAAACACCGTTTGCGAAATATGGAGGTATTTTACACTTATTTTTACTTTCAGACTTCTGTTTTTTAATATCTTTCAGCACAAAGTTTTGTCACAGTAGGAAGTCATATGTGAACCATTTGGGGGAACATTTTTTTTTTTTTTTTTTTTTTTTTTTTTTTTTTTGGAAATGCAGCCTCATACTCGTAATTAGTGACTATGAAACACTCAGATACCCATTTTTTGTGAATACAAAGCACTATTTGTGATATGTGCACTCGTCGTGTTTTAATTTTGGATTTTAATTTTTCAATATTCATTTTGTAATTAAGAAGCCTATAAATTCTTGGCAACAAACTATGGTGCAGATGGGAGGTCATCGTGAGAAACTTTAGGGCACATGCTCTGTTTTGTTTCAGGATATTGCAGTTTGAGTCCTTTCAATTTAAGAAAATTGTTTAAATACTTAAGATTATTCCCTCAATGACCCATAAAAGATCACGAAACAGAAGAGGTGCAGCATATCTTTACCTACGTAGTTGGGAGGGGTGAGCAAGAGGGTTCAGGCCCCGTTACCCCAGGGGCGTAATTTTGTCGAAATCCTGGGGGGAGGGTGAGGCGGGGGTAAAGTTGGAGCCAATTTTCCCAAGGCAAGTGAAAACGACTAAATGAAAAATGAGCTATAATGTACCATAAAAGCAGAAGTATAATAAAGAAAATTGATCTGTTTCTGTAGATACTTGAATTATATAGGCCTGTCTTAGTTTTGACAAACAATTTTAAGATGCTAAGTTTCCCCTGGGGGTCGGGTGGGGGGGGGGGGCAAACTAGAGTCGGGGGAGGGAAAGAAGCAGTTGCCCCTCCACCCTGTTCCATAGCGAACCACCCCCTGCATTGCCCTAGTTATGCTTCCTTAATGACCCTTATACAGACCAAGGGACCATTCGTTCTTATATTCTATTGCAAAATGGGCACTGTTTGAAAATTAGTTTTTCAAACAGTTCGTGGTAACGAACTATAAGTAAGGAGCGACCCGGCTCAATATTAACCGAAACTCATTTCAAATATATAAGTTCCAACAAGTTTGGTCCTATCCATCAAAAGTTACACGCCTGAGAAAACTTGCCTGATTTTCTAAAAAGGAGGAAACACCCCCTAAGAATAATATAACCTTAACGAAAATTACACCACCAGATTGACGCATCAGAGAACCCTACTGTAGAGGTTTCAAGCTCTTATCTGGAAAGATGTGGAATTTTGTATTTTTTGCCAGAAGGAAGGTCACGGATGCGTGTTTATTTGTTTGTTGTTTTTCCCCAGGGGTGATCGTATCGACCCAGTGGTCCTAGAATATCGTAAGAGGGCTCATTCGAACGGAAATTAAAAGTTCTAGTGCCCTTTTTAAGTGACAAAAAAATGGAGGGCAACTAGGCCCCCTCCCACACTCATTTTTTTCCCAAGGTTCACCCGATCAAAATTTTGAGATGACTATTTTGTTCAGCATGGTTAAAAATATAATAACTATGTCTTTTAGGATGACTTAATCCACTAAAGTCCCCGGGGGAAGGGCTGAAAGTTATGAACTTTACCGAATGTTTACATATAGTATTGGTTATTGGGAAGCATCCAGACGTTGTCAGGGGGGGGGATTTTTTCTGGTTGTGAAGGGTGTCGGGTTTTATGTGGGAGGATCTTTCCATGGAGGAAGTTTTCATGGGGGAAGGGACATTGCTATTAAGGGGGCGCCAGATATCCCAGCATTATTTAAAAAAAAGGTAAGAAATTAAATAAAAAAAGTTTTTCAATTGAAAGTAAGGAGCAACATTAAACCTTAAAACGAACAGAAATTATTATGTATATGATTGGGTCCGCCCCCTAGTCAATACCTCGCTCTTTAAGGCAAATTTTTTTAGTACTTTCATAAGAGCTATTTACTCTAATTAAAGGACTTGGTGATTAAGGAGTCATTTTTAAATAATTTGAACAAATTTCGAACTTTAGCGTAAACAGCGAGGTATTGACTAGGGGGCGAACCCCCTAATATACCTATTAAAAATATATGAATATAGATGTTCGTTACGTAATTTAATCCGTAAGTTAAATATATTTATTACTAATAAAAACGTTCGTAAATAAAATTAAACAACTTTCGAGAAAGCCATTTAAGCAAATAAAATTAAAATGAATATGCAAATTTTGTTTTAATTATTCATGTACAGCGAGCCAAAATAAAAATCTACAGTAATTCAAAAATGTTCAAAAATTGAATAAAAAAAACACGTTATTTTTTTACTTAAAGTAAGGAGCGACATTAAAACTTAAAACGAAAAGGGCTGTCCCCTCCTCAACGCCTCGCTCTTTACGCTAAAGTTTTTTATTGTTAAAAAAAAAGTTGTGAGAAAGAGTCCAACTTTAAAGTAAAGAGCGAGGCGTCGAGGAGGGGACAGCCCTTTTCATATACGGAATAATTTCTGTTCGTTTTAAGTTTTAATGTCGCTCCTTACTTTTAGTTAAAAAAAACTTGTTTTTTGTTTAATCTTATAGAAAGACCGATGTTTTGATCATATACGTTACTATCCGATGTGGATGGATAGTAACCATCGGCTTGTATATAAAGACTCATGTTGATGTAACAAAATGTAACTTATGTTAACAACAAAAGCTTTTGGGACAATAATGATGAAGGGGGGGGGGGGGGGGTAGTAGGAACTACTTGAAATTGCGGCTTTAATCTAGGCGTGCTTATTATATTTAGTGTAAAAAAAGGTAAGAACAGAAATACACCCGTATTTCCTCGGGTATGACATTTCAAAACACGTTATGTGACAGTTTCTTCCCGAGGGATATTATAACTTACCCTCTCAAAAAACATATGCTCGATCAATTGGTGTAACTTCGCATGCTTATATCTTATTTGGGTCCCAAAAACAATAACAATCGAATCGAACGTCATTGTTGTACGTCAATAACAGTAGAAAAATCCAAAATGTATTTTTCAGTTTTTCCTTCCTCTCTAAGATTTATGATTTGTATCATATCACCTTTCGAACCACATATACTGCTAATCGTTAGAGTGAATATTAAAGCTTTTTTTGCTGTCTACTCAATCCTATATTTCCGTCTTTGCCATATACTCTTTATGACACCAAAGGCAGTGAAAATGAAATGATTGTTTCGATTGGTTAAGTGGAAATCTAACCCTAAATATCTTCAAAAATCAGGAAATATTTGGACTTTTGTTTTTAATTGACAAGACCTACGATTTGGTCGTAGTAGGCGCCAAATTTAAACAAAAGAACGCGAGTTAAAAGTCTGCGAAAAATGAGCTAAAAAAATATGGCACCCAGTAGATTAAGGTGTAGATTTTCATTGAAAGTTAAGTTGCTTTTGGGAATCAACATGCGGTTAAACGTTTGAAATTTTAAGGGTGAAAAGCGTTATCAAATTTAACTAATTACTTTTAATTATTTATTTTCCCAATTAAACCATTTCTGACAGAAAAATGATGGCCTAAAAATTTCAGAATTTTTAAACGACTAAAGAAAAATCTTAGTAAATTTTAAGCATGTATAGACTTAAGATGGGTCCAGGCGAAATGATGCTTACTTTGATGCCTTGGTACTTTTACGGACACCATGAGTCAATTCGTTATGGATCATGGGCGCCCATATGGGGGGGCAGGGGGGGGGGGCTCCCGCCCCCCACCCTGGCTGAATGATGCTGCCTTATTTTTATATTTTTGTTCTGAGATTTCTCTTATATTGTATTAAAAGTGCCAATTAGACGAGGTTTGCCCCCCCCCCCTGGAATTCAGCTTATGGGCGCCCATGTTATGGATGGTTTATATTTTTGCTGTAAAGATTAATTTAATAACTCACACAACATTATAATTTACCACTTTTCCCCTTTGCTTCAAAATAGCTTATTATACCCTTGACCAGTTTTTCTCAACTCAAGCATGAAAATTTCTTAACGCTTCGGCGTTATCTGGATACATGAGTTAGCTATTTACCTTCAAATTAGGCATGGATTAATAAACAGACCTGTACATGGGAAAGCGTCAACGCAGCAAACAGTATGCGAATTAGCCCTATTTCAAATAGGGCAAATGTAGATTACCTGTACATGGGAAAGCGTCAATGCAGCAAACAGTATGCGAATTAGCCCTATTTCAAATAGGGCAAATGTAGATTACCTGTACATGGGAAATCGTCAATGCAGCAAACAGTATGCGAATTAGCCCTATTTCAAATATGGCAAATGTAGATTACCTGTACATGGGAAAGCGTCAATGCAGCAAACAGTATGCGAATTAGCCCTATTTCAAATAAGGCAAATGTAGATTACCTGTACATGGGAAAGCGTCAATGCAGCAAACAGTATGCGAATTAGCCCTATTTCAAATAGGGCAAATGTAGATTACCTGTACATGGGAAAGCGGCAATGCAGCAAACAGTATGCGAATTAGCCCTATTTCAAATAGGGCAAATGTAGATTACCTGTACATGGGAAAGCGTCAATGCAGCAAACAGTATGCGAATTAGCCCTATTTCAAATAGGGCAAATGTAGATTACCTGTACATGGGAAAGCGTCAATGCAGCACACAGTATGCGAATTAGCCCTATTTCAAATAGGGCAAATGTAGATTACCTGTACATGGGAAAGCGTCAATGCAGCAAACAGTATGCGAATTAGCCCTATTTCAAATAGGGCAAATGTAGATTAAAATTTCCATAAGATTTCAGCTGAAAGAGCTCTTGCACAAACTCATAGAGTACAAACTAGTGCAAATTCTTCAAAAAGGGTATTATTCTCCTTGCTCGCTCACATAAATATTAGAGAAATTTCCTTTTTGATACCAATTATTTTTTGCCTCATCTTGAATACAAATTTGAAACCACAATCCTCCACCGTCGGGTTGAGAACATTTCGGAAAGAAATTCTTTTAACCATTATATAGCAGGAAAGTGGGTCTTTGCATGTGCATTTACATTTACGGGAGGGAGCTGGCACAATACTTTCCAAAAAATGTACAGATTTTTACAATTTGTCAAAAATTTCTTTCAGTGTTTCTTTCACCCCATCTCTTTCTGAAACTTCGAGCCTCTCTGAAATAACCGACAACCATGTGCACTTGCTTTAGACCGCCAAATACCTCCAAGTAGGGCCTTGATCTTCATGCTGCTATAACTATGAGGCCATGGCCAGAAAACTATGATCATCTTCTAATTTTTACCACAGACGTTGAGACAACACCGAGAAAATACTTCTGAAAACCAACACTGGATCACTATTGCTTAGAGCCTCACTCTCATTGAAAATATTTTACATAGTCGCGGATGGCTCACTTTTGCATATTATGATATTACAAATTAGGCCAGTGGCGGATCCAGGGGGCGAGGGGGGCGCGTGCCTCCCTAAAATAGTCTAAAGTAGTGTAATTTACTTAATTAACACAAATTTGCGTTAATTAAACTTGCTCCTAACGCAGGTTTATCGGATCAACCTATTTTGCGCACCCCTCTAAAAAAAATCCTGTATCCGCCCCTGAATTAGGTACTGTATGTGTGTATTCAAGTACAGAAGGAATGCTGGAGTGAATTACTAGGGAGAAAAAGTATATAAAAAACCTAAGTTTTTAATATTAAATTTTATCAGGTGAGACTTCCTAGTATTAATTGTGGGGGGATGTGGTTGCTCTTTAAGTGGCACTACCCATGGGAAAAAATTTTCACTAAAACCTTAATATATTGGTTACTTTTATAAATGCGGTAATAATAACTTGCTGTGGAAATACCTTTAATGAGACTTTGAGTACCACTAATTATAGGCAATTATGGAATAAACACAGGAATGAGATATCAGGCGGGCCGAGAAGCTCCGGAGAGAGCCAGGAGAGAGCTCAAAACCTAAATACTTGAATTTCTTAAAAGTAAAAACAATAGGATGAACACGGAGCAACTTTGATCATATTCAGAGTATTAAAATCTATATAAAAAAAAGTTGAAACAATACACAGCGAGGATAAGGCACAGGAGAGGAAAATAAAGAAATGAACAAGTTGGCACAGATATTGATCCATTTATACAAGCAAATTAATTTACAATATAGCAGATAACAATAAAATCAATGTTTACTCAGTCATTACACCAAAAGACCATCCAAAATCAAAACAAATTATGTATTAAGACACGGTTTGAGCGATTTACATGTGAAATTACAAGCTTATATTGAAAGTGATGGTATGCATGATATTGATTTATTTTTAACCCACTGTAAACAGTAAGAAACAGCGGAGTAATACAAAAAGAAAAGAAAAAATAGCAAAAAACAATAATAGTCAACAAGAACAAAAAAATTGGATAAGACAAAAAAAGTGGCCGAAACTTTCAAATAGCAAACAAGGCCGCACCCCCCCCCCCGAAATATTTGTTTGACTCATAAAAACGTAACAAAAATAGATATAAAAAATTTTGTATGCGTTTTTTGAGGGTTTTTTTTTGTGTAACCCCCCCCCCCCCGCCCGAAAAAAATCTTAGAGTAAAACCCGGACAGTTTCTCGTGGAACTGTAAATATGAAGCTTCGAACAAATCGAAAAGAAGCCATCTAAGGAGCTCTGAGGCTTCATTAATCAATATAGAAAACCAATAAAAAAAACATCACCCCATCTGTGCGATAAAGGGACAAATACAAAATTCAAACTATTTCGAAAAACCTATTTGAGGGTCTTTTTGAGTTCATAATGATTTATCAAAAATAATACAGAAAAAAGCAAAATGCCAAAAATTAACTTCATACGAACTTGAAGATTTTGTTCCCATGAGTTAATATAAGGAATATCGATTGACGGATTTCCCATTCTCAATCCAGGTTTTTTCAATCCCTTAACGAACGAATGAAGTGATACAACAAATCTAAATTAAAACGGTTGAATATATACATAAAAAATTTGATTTTGGATGATTAATATTCTAATCACAAAAAAAAAAAAAAAAAAAAAAAATCTGAAGACAAGCAACTCAACTCGCCTACGTCAAAATAAAATATTTACATTTATTCAAACGTTTACTTGGATATATTACCTATAGCGGTGGCTCACTCAGTGTATCCCAAGGTTCTCTGAAGAAAATTGTAAGGTGTCAAGAGTTAACTTGTACTATTCATCATATAAAGCTTGTTAAAATGAGTAATATTGACTCAATAAGTACAGCACAAATTGAAAAAATCTCAAAAGTAGCATGCTTTGCAAAGGATTTAAAAAAAAAAAAACTAAAAAAAAAACAGTATTTCGATCGTTTTCGACCTATCAGAAGATCTCTCAAAACGTAATTATTTACTTAATGTCTTTTGATTTGGCCATTTCAATTATACCCAAAAACTGAGCGCGACTGATTTGTGTATTTACACATTTACAAAAGCTCAAACTAACATAGTGAGGGACTCAAGCGCTAATTAAGGGTAGTAATAATAAGGGCAAAGAACAAGCCCTAATGAAAAATTAGGGGTTTGTTTTGCGGTTAATATGAGTTTGGAGTGCATACTCAGATGCCTTCTGAGTATCCTTTTTCATTATATCCTAAGCCCTCCCAGGGGCTTCATCGATTCCAACCTTCTCAAAGACCAAAGAAAATATGTGCTATTATCTCAGTACAATATGGATACATTTTCAGTTTTAGAACTTACTCAAAACTTTGGAACAGTTCTGAAGCGAAGTTTTGTGTAGGTTAAATGAGTTTTGGACATTGAATCTCTGAAAGATTTTTCAGTATCATTAAGAAAACAGTCAAGCTATGTGAATAAAAACTTTCGGGGATTTAGAAAAATGGATATTTGAGCTGATTTCTTAGAATCTCATTCACCTGAATTACTTTCTTTGATATATGAAAGAAAATGTGCCAAGAAAGCCGTTGTTTATAGAAAGGGTATAAATAAAAAACAGACATGGCTTCACGTATTTAAGTAACCCCTTCCAATAGACATGGCAGCATGTTCGAGTAAAAAATTTGAAAAAAAGTAATTCAAGAGCATACTTTAAATTCGAACCGCTACAGTTAGCGTTTAGAGTATATACACTCCAAATTTTATATGTACTAGGCGGATTTCAAATGTACGAACAATCAACCAATGAAAGAAGTCACCTTTTTGTAAGTGAAAGTTACAAAATAAGATAAAAACCTGTTAGTCTCCTCAATTTCAGAATTCGCATGTGTATATTTTTTTTTTTAGATTAACTACTTGTCCTTGAAAGCCTTGAACGTTTCATTAGTGGGTTTTTATAGGTTATTCCTATTTTCAAATTACTTAGATAACAATTTTAACATGATTAAGCACTGAATTACAAAAGTTGAAGAATTTTTTACAGTAATTTGTGGTGTTGAGCAATAATTAAAGAGTCAAACTTTTAACATAAACAAGGTTATTAGGACAATTAGTCCCGAGCATGAATCAGAACCTTTTTGAGAAGCAGAAAACTATATTAATCTTGACACAGAAAACCAAACAAAGATCCAAATAAAAACAGAAAAACCAAAAAAAGTAAAAAGAGGTTGAAAACGCTTTTTTTTCAGTAAAATTTATGAGTAGCAGTAAAGCTACTCTTTTTTATTTTTTGGGAGGCTGGGGGTTTTATGACCAACTACTGAGGTACGAGGAATATTCGTGCCTCTTATGATCTGATTCATTAAACCCTCAGATTATTTACTGTCAAGACTAGAGGCATCACGTAATGGGGATGGGGTCTCGTCAAAGTGTTAGGCCAGATATTCCACTATATCCACTTCATAAGATTATGAGACGAAGCCTCATGATATCACCAATTTTCAAATTGGCGATATTTTCAAGCCAGTAAAATCTGCCCCCCCCCCTCTATTCAAATACTGGGGCTAGTGACGTCTCAAGTCAAGACCAACAGTAGTTGCTAGTTGCAGATGTCGAGAAAATTATCAAGACAAATAGTGCAAATGTTTATCAGATTTTTTTCTTTACGCTAAAGTACAGTACAACCTGTACGCTGCAAAATATCCCTCGAACCCTGTAAGACCGGAATTAGGTAAGCCGTTTTTAAAAATATCCCAAAACTTAGAAGTAAGAAAGTACCTTAAATAGGAAACATACCCCCCCCCCCCCCAATAAGTCTAAACAAGATCAGTTGACCATTGCTAAACAGTAACTATCCAGCTTCTAAGCTTCTAACATAACCAGCAATCACATTTCGTCCCATCAAGAATACGGGTAACAAGAGGCAAAGGTATACCCATCTGATCCTTATGAAGAAGAGGGGTGGGTTGTCGAAACCAGAAAAGAGAACTAAACTCGTAGGCCACTAATTTTCAAATATTCTATGGGGGGAGGGGACCCTTCAAAGCAATATCTGGGAGGTGTTGATGGATATCACCTTAATCCCTTTTAGTTTTGTGTAGGTATGAATTGAAGACCGAAAAGGCCAGGAAAAACAGATCTGATGCAAAGATGTCAGTAGAGTAGAGCATCAAAATTAGGGTATCGAAAGATCCCATCTCTAACGTAGAAAAAAAGCCTGCCTATTAAATGTCAGACTTGCAGAAAAAAATTGGCTTCATCAAAATCAGAATCCAAAATTAGTGGCTGAAGAGGAAAATATAGAAAAGTGGCATCGCTGTTTGGCAATTATATCATATACCTTTATTTGATAAATTCCCCCACTTTATACCTAATTATATACTTCTAGGCGTCACATCGGGAATAAGATTTTTCATACTCCTCTAAAATTAAAACAAATGCATATACATTTAGAAGTTTAAAGGAAGAAAGTGGTGTCGGAGACATGGCCATTATAATTGAATATATGTGCAAAATATACGAACAGCATTATGATGCTTAAAAAAAAAATTTTTTTTTGACAAATAGAGATTTCCAAAAACCCCAATTCGCAACTGGAATTGACGGTGTCAGTAAAAGAAAGAACTATAAATAACAAAATTATTATAAAATCTATCATGAAAAGAAATTATGGTGATGATACTTAACAATAGAGTAATCATACAAAACAAAATAATGGAGTTGGATTCAAGTTTCGGTGGAATATTTGATCTTGCGTTCTGACGCTAATAGCCTTTTCTCAAAAAGGCAGGCTAAAGTAAGAATTTATGAAGTAGGCTATTAGCTGCGTCCCTATCTCCCGTGAGTACGCCTATTCAATGAAACGGCAACAGAAAGAAAGCAAAAGAGCAATCCAAAGTACGACTGCGTGATAGCCTGTGCCATTGGTCAAACTTAATATTCGCTAAATGACATTTTTTTTTCACAGTTAATGCATATTGACTATAAAGTATATGAACAGATATATACATTTATAACATAGGTTTTAACATACAGGTGTAATGCCTAGGGGGAGGGGGGAGAGTTGGAGATTGCTTCCCTAGAAGGGAGAGGGTCAAACCATAAAAACAAAACAAAGTTTGGACTATTATTTTTATATTTATCCAAGGAAAGAGGATCAATCTCGGGGGACTGCCTCCCCCCACAATGTGCAGGTATGATAAAACATACTGTATATTAACATCGTGCATATTTTATACGAATAGGATATATTACATAGTTATTATCTAAATAAAAAAGGAAACCAAGGAATGAAAAAGAAAAAAACACGGTACGCTTCGAAACAAATTTGCGAATCACTATGAGGGAATTCACGGACGAAAAAAAAAAAAAACTTTTTCAAAAAGGTAGCACAACCAGCTTTTCAATCAGACTAAAATTGCATCTTCTCCCTCTTGCACTGACGTGACACTCGTATCTGAGAGTGTGGGCACAACAGACCGTGAACTTTTAGATCTCACACGAGCTGACTTGATAAATTGTTTATCACTCTTTTGTTCAGGGAATTTGGCCTTTTTAATAGCGTCTTCTTTTATTTTAACCATTTGACTCACAATACTTGACGTAGATAAACTGATTTTGGACTTGCTCACTTTTGATGACTCTTCTGGTGGTTTTTTGGAAGAGCCTTTGGATTGTTCATTATCACGCAGCTTTCGACGCTTCGTATCCTGATATTGACTTGATCCTTCAGATATCACTATAAATATTTAAAAATATTAATATCACACATCACACACGAGGAGAATGTGGGGCAAAGTGCCTTACATTCTCCTCCTCAAGGAATTCCACCTCCCTACACTGGCAGACCAACGTGTTCCTCTTTGTACTAATTTCGAAAATAATCTGCGTCGTAACCCACGCTTTCAATATGTAATCTCAGCCTCAGCCCCTTAT